>NC_089791.1:37639882-37652382 GCF_040412425.1 Macrobrachium rosenbergii
ATTCGACTCGAGTATATTGCTCTGTAAAAAACTGGGATATTTCCCTATATGTCCAATTTACAATTTTAGCTTCGAATGTTTTCTAAGATTCTGAGTTATAGCTCAACGAAGATACACACCACCATACAACCATTTTCGTTAACTGGAAAGTGACATTACTGTCGTCAGCAGCGAGACAAAAGGAACTCATCAAATTCACTCCAACTCTTATAATCTAACATTCATAATTATAAGCATACCAAAGAATACTTTGTAAACAAAAGCCTCCGGTCTTAAACAAAACAAAATCATCTCATTTTGTCATAATTTAGTCTTGAAAAAAAAGATTTTAATTTTAACAGCAAAAGAAATGAATAACTTCCTAATTAGCTTGTCTGATATTAATTGAGATGTGGGTCAGACCATTTTCTTAAGCCCCTCCTCTTACAACAGGTGCTGAGTGTTTTCTGTTAATTACATCTGTTGGACAACTGTACCTGCCATGTCTGTGACATTTGCTGATTGTGAAGAAGGAGACACGTAAACGTATTGTCTCCAATATATGAGGTAAAGCGCTTATATTTCACTTGCCATTCACGATTTGGCTGAGGAGAGAGACAGTTCGGTCTCTGAAATGTAGCCTTTATTTTCCACATTTTGGCGTCGTTTCTATGGACTCCTTATATTTGACGGAATTCTGTTTTAACAGAAAATATTTCATATATCATATATATATATATATATATATATATATATATATATATATATATATATATCTATATATATATATATATATATATATATATATATCTATATATATATATATATATATATATATATATATATATATATATATATATATATATATATATGTATATATATACTCTGAAAATACCAAATATTTTTCCACAGAGCGTGTGTTTATCAAACATACCCTTAACACTACTGGTAAAAGAAGAAGAAAAAAATTAAATGTCAGCTTAACCTATAAAAATAAAAGACTAAGAAGGCAACACAAATATCACGAACTATTCTTTGATTGTGAGTTTCTTTAATAATTAAATTCTCTGTGGTTAAATTACCATCTTCGTTTATTGGATTTTTAGTCAGAGGAGAAAATACCAAAATACCACTTTACTGTGCGTCAGCGTTAGACGTATTAGTAAATATACAACAGAAAACGTATAGCAAATACCCGTCCCTTCATCCTGCAACGTAGTCAAGTCGAGATAATGAATGGTTAGGCAGCAATGAAGTTTTAACAATGGGTCTTAGGTACCTGAAAACTTGTTCACGAAATGTCAGGTCATAATTAATTGTACATTCATGAATATCATACGCTTGGTGACAACTGGATTTCATTCACTTTAAAATGATAGCTAAGTATAACAGAGAAAAGGGGGAACCACCCCTCAGTCTCAAATAAAGACACTGTTTGTATTCCTATTCCCTTTCAGTGTAAACGCATTGAGAGCGAATTCCCACCCCTAACTCCCACACAAACACAAACACACACACACGCACACACACACACACACACACACACATATATATATATATATATATATATATATATATATATATATATATATATATATATATATATATATATATAGCTAAAAAATAGGACACCTGCAGCCGTTAAACTAATGAAAAAATGAAGAAATATTACGGAAAATGTACATGATAACCCTGAGGACATGGAAAGCAACCACTCCGAATTGGAATATGGCTTCAAGTGATCAGAGCAGTTCCTACTGTGCCTCATTGATATCTCTAGTAATTTTTTAAAAGACAAATGCTTTAAATTGCCATGTAACTTGGAATGGAAGCACAAAATATGATCAAGTTGGCATTTTCTGAGCAATGCTTAACCCAAGGCAAATTCGACTGATTTATATCCATAGAAATATTGCTCGGTTTTTGCTAGACCACATATCTGTCATCAGTTTTATTCTATACTTATGCAGCATCTGTGAGATCATTCGAGAAAACGACAACGATTTTGATAGATGAAGACTTCTGGGAAAGTATGCTTCCAAAAATCAATACGGGGGCAGCCACGGTCACTCTCATGGTTTCAAAACCAGTGAACGAAAACCGGTTTTCCCCAGCGGCCGTCCGCTGTCGTCGTCATTCACTGTTTACATAAAGACACGAGGGAAAGGGACTTGGCGGGGTGGGTGCACTCTTGGCTGCGCTTAGAACGCCTTGATAACACAGCAGTATTCTACGGCACGGCAACGTTCTCCGTATCATTAAGCTTATTTAAATTGAAGGTCAGGTTTTACCGTAAGGCTAATCACCTTTTTATTTCGAATGGAAGTGGTGGCATGTAGTTCAAAGAGCTCACCACTGTCAGAGCTACGACCTAGCAACAACTGGAATGATAATTAGGCTTAAACATGGCAGTAAGCTCTGAAGAAATTTGCCCCATTTAATAGATCTCCCGTCGTATGTCTGGCAGAGTCATTAAACTTTGTACCAGGATGTCATTTCAAAGTTTAAAAGGGCAAAGAGTTTACAACACCTCCCTATTCCGTCGAAATCTCTTAGTTCATCACGTCTTTGGAGAAAAGTACCCAATTAGTTGGGTGGGCGGTATGGGCGTGGAAGCTACTTTCAGAAGTAATGGATTTTTAGATGAGCTAGTGGGTAAAACATTTATTCTTCAAGTTAGGAGTCACATCTTCTTCTTCTTTTAACGTGCTTTTTTCCTATTTTTTTTTTTGTATGGGGGTAAGCACGATGCCTTCTTTTGAAGGACTTTGATTTGGCTTTGGGGCAGACCGTAGTCTCGATTGGCTGCCCTACCTGACATCGCTTAGACCCCGGTAACGCAAGTACATGTATCGTACCAATCACCAGCTCCCTTTCTCCCAGCAGCGAGGAGAGTTGAGCGGTTAGGTCGACAGTTCGAGACGTGTGAGGTGTCTGTTATGTTTTTAGTACATGTTGGGGTGGCTTTGTTTGTGTGTGCATTAGTCTGTAACACCCATTTGCTTTTAAGCAAACCTATCCGTTGGTTACATACATAATCCCGGGGTGTCTACACAGATAGCAAAGTGTCCGCCTCTCTGACCGGTCGGCTGCGGATTTGAACCCACGCCACAGACCTCTATGAAGTCCGCAGCTGCTGCTCTACCGACTTGGCCATCGAGGCTCTAAGTTAGGAGTCACATCGATTTATACTATATTTTGTAACCGTATGTCTTACTTTTACGCTGGTGTAAGTGCCGAATGAATAAAAATGACAGAGATGGCGTTTTACCCCAGACCAGGGGATGAAGTCTGGAAGAGAGGCTTTTTACCCTCCAAAATATCTGTATAGGTAGGGCATCAAAATTATCAGTGATGAGAAAGTCTCTCCTGCCTTAGACAATTAATACTACTATAGTGGAATCGTCTTCAAAAAGGACGCCTGGATTAGAGGGCCACGAACCTGTTGCTCAAAAGCAATTAACAGCCTTTTCAGAGGAGGCTATTTTCAGGACGCATTTGGTAATGTCCCTACCACTTCATATTGGATAAGTCGTCATTTTGCATTTGCAACCGCACAAACATCTGCTGTTCTTTTCTAGGAAGCTGTCAGTGATTTGTATTAAGGCACACTACAGACACGATGTATGTATGTACAGTATATACATACATATATATACATGTATGTACATATATATACATATATATATATATATATATATATATATATATATATATATATATATAGAGCCTCGGTGGCTCAGTCGGTTACAGCAGCAGCTATCAGTTATTTGTATTAAGGCACACTGACAGACACGATGCATGTATGTACAGTATACACACACACACACACACACACACACACACATATATATATATATATATATATATATATATATATATATATATATATATATATATATATATATGTACATGATGACGTTATCATAAAGCCATACCCTCTTTGTTGACCTCCGTGCGGTGCACTGTGAGCATTACTTGAGGTTCTTTGCAGAGTGCTTTCGGCCCCTAGTTGCAACCCCTTTCCTTTTTCAGTACCTCCTTTCATATTCTCTTTTATTCCATCTTACTTTCCACCCTCTCCCGTCAATTAATTCATAGTGCAACTGCGAGGTTTTCCGCCTGTTACACCTTTCAAACCTTTTACTGTCAATTTCCATTTCAGCGTTGAATGACCTTATAGGTCCCAGTGCTTGGCCTTTGGCCTAAATTCTATATTCAATTCAATTCCTCTTTGTTGACTATGATGTTCATGTGAGAATGCGATGCTTTTGACGTGTCAGAAAAAAAAAAAACACTCTAAAATACGAGCAGATAGGGACATGGAGGAATGACCACTCCGCTTGTTTTCATTGCACATAAAATGTACGTTTTATGTCCTTTTGTGTCCACAATCATAATGAGCTTCTAAACGTATGTGATATGAGGTCTCACCCATATTCCAGGTTCCGTTGACCGCAGTTATTATCCAATAAAATCTAACAGTTTGCTTTAAAAAAAAGGAAGCCATCTGAGAAGACTTACAACCAAGAGCTCTCGAATGTGGTGTCTTTGACATTAAAAAGATTTAGGTAATCTTTCCAGCTGTTTGAGGTTCACTTTTCCATTTATTTTATTTGCCTCACTAACTTGTCAGATGTTGCTTTAAACTCTGGCCTTTTGGTGCTCAAAGTTTCCTTCTCTGAGTCATCTTAGAGTTTTGAAGGGAAGTCCATGATTTTTTTTTATCGATTTTTTTTTTCTTATTGATTTGAAGGGCAGCACGGAGAGCATATTTTGCTCATAGGAAGTATGATCTGTTTTCTTCTAATAGCATGAAGTGATGAGTCTCCAATATCAGAACAGCGATGTTAGTAAAATGTCACCCACTTCCTTTTGGAAACTGAGTCGCGCAAAATGCCTACCACTAAGCCTTGACCTTGAAACTATTGGGCCTTTTACTCCAAATGCCATTTTTAAGTCAAACAAATTGAGCCTACAAGCGCATTTAAAAATGGATTGAAATTCACTTCATTTTGATCTAATACTTCAAAACACACATCCATAATGGCGTTATCGAAAACTCAAAACGCCAATATCTTTCCTTTTAATTTTGTTGAAATCATAAATTACTTCCATGACATAGGATTTACAACAAGTAAAAAATGCGTCAAAGTTTCTTCGGGGCAATCGAGTTTACTGTACAGCCGCTACTGCGTATAAGCAAGGCCACCGAAAACAGATCTATCATTCGATGGTCTCGGTACAACGCTGTATGAGTCGCGGCCCACGAAACTTTAACCACGGCCCGGTGGTGGCATGGCCTACAGTATATCGTTGCCAGAAGCACGATTATGGATAAATTTAACCTTAATAAATAAAACTATTGAGGTTAGAGGGCTGCAATTTGCTATGTTTGATGACTGAGGGTGGATGATCAACATACCAATTTGCAGCCCTCAGCCTCGGCAGTTTTTAAGATCTGAGGGCGGACAAAAAGTGCGGACAGAAAAAGTGCGGACGGACAGACAAAGCCGGCACAATAGTTTTCTTTTCAGAAGACTGAAAAGGGTTCCCAGAATGATAAAGCATACCCCAGGATAACCTGATTTACTCAAACTATCTTGGCCATATAAATATAAGAAAATAGGGAGCAATCCACATATATCTAGGGTAGTTCTCTTACCCCGGGGGACTTTTCGTAATGATAAATTCTTACTTTCTGTTACTACAATACGTTGCAATGCCTTTTAGTAAGACAAGAAAAAATTAGAATTTTTCCCGAACAGTTACGAACGTATTCATGAGTTATTTGGGAAACAATATTAAAAAATGTTCCTTTTACAGCAATGGATCGGCCTGACTCGATATTGCCAAGAAAAAACGAAATAATCCGTTCATATTTTTTAGCGTTAGTAAATGTTAGAGTGCACTTTTGGCACAACGAAAAACTCATGAATTTCCAGTTTCAGTTCAGAAAAGATTGTACAATTCTTTTTTTGAGTATATATGTATTATTATAGTAGGCACCTTAACACTTTTTGGATTACACACACACATATAAATACATACATAAAGTTGTATATATATGTATATGTGTATATATATACATATACATATATATATGTGGAACTGAATCACGAAAAATATGGAACGTGATGAATATTATAATAAAGATAAAAATCCACGAAGGATTTTATCTTATATATATATAATTGTATATGTATATATATATATATATATATATATATATATATATATATATATATATATATAAATATATATATATATATATATATATATATAAAATATATATATATATAAGCATACATCAGAGTATATAATATATATATATATATATATATATATATATATATATATATATATATATATATATAATGTGTAAAATGTGTGTAACTGTCTATGATGCTGCTTGTGAAATTATGTTAAATTCAGATAATGATCTTTTTCATGAAAAGTTCGGTGTTTATTTTCCAGTGAGAACCCTCTACACCTACGGATATATAAAATCATGACGTCTTTCTAGCAATGTGGGCGTCATTATGAAATAACGACCTGTAAGTTCAGAGAGGATTTTACTCACTTGTATTCAGACCAGCTTTAGCGAATAATTGCTGTTAATTATTGTTCTGTCTTTCTTGTATTAAACCGAAAGAATAGTTAGCAGCATAAATGCAGAGCACTTCAAAGATCATTTTAACATTGATTTCTTGAAAGTAATTTGTGGAATACGGCATTAAATTTCATTCACTTTCGTATTTTGATTTGTAAAGGCAAAAGGCACTGTGAAGACAAGAAACGTGTGAGCTTTAGATCCCCTGTGTATCAAGCACTTTTATTCTTAAACTAAATAAGCTTTGTACAAGAGACACTACGGATCAGCTCAATTCAAATCACTTTTCATAATCACCAATGCAGTCCTTGTGTCAGATCTTTCAAGAATTGGACAGACAGCCAAGTAAGGTATTCACGAAGCAGAATCCAGAGTTCTCTTACGAAACTCGAGTGAATTTTTCACGAACTTTCGGTAAAAAATATTCTAGTAACTTCAGGGAATTTCAGTTAACACTAACGTGAGATATGTAATTGCTTCGACATTTATTAGGGAGTTTCCTTTTAATTATTCTTGCCCACTGCTGTTGTTACATTAGATTATAAATGCAAATGCAAAATTTTTCATTACTTTGTGTTCCTGGGATATCTATATCCGGACTGAACCTCATTTGCATGTGTAGAGACTGTGTACTCTCCGTCTCAATTTCGTTTTCTATTTGAGGAACATCTGTTTTCTTATTGATGATGTTTCATATTTGGTAAATATGTTAACAATATCATATGCAGTCATTTGCAGCAAAGACGCAAAGAATAATATTATGAACAATTAAGGATATCAAAATTTTATGTCTATTATACAGTAAGTAGGAACAGCGATATATTTTAGTTGGAACGGAGGAAAGATCTCTCTATATGGCTATACTGTGGGAATCGAAGACATAGCAATCGATTTTTGAGGAGAAAAAATTAATTTTATTTCTTCCAAGTTCTTCGAGAATTCTATGCCTGTAGATCAATTTTGATATAAGTCAGGATGTAAAATGTACCCAAAGAAGTGCAGGATATTACGCTCTAAATAATCCTTAGATTTATTCAATTAAGCAGCTTTAATACATCTCTGATGCCGGAAATTAGATTGTCACAGTACGCCAACTCACTTACTTTCCTCACAAGGTAACACACACGCACACATATATATAGCACACATATATATATATACATATATATATATATATATATATATATATATATATATATATATATATATATATATATATATATATATATATATATATCGCATCACTACAGGTGTAGGTCCCAATTGGTTTAGACGCTATTTCTCTTATTTTTTTTACCTGTGGTGATGTGATAAAATGACGTTAATGTATTCATATATATACACACACACACTTAATTATATATATATATATATATATATATATATATATATATATATATATATATATATACATATATATATATCTTCTTTTCTTGCTATATATATATATATATATATATATATATATATATATATATATATATATATATATATATATAGAGAGAGAGAGAGAGAGAGAGAGAGAGAGAGAGAGAGAGAGAGAGAGAGAGAGACTGAAGAGCATCATGAACTTACAAATTACATTACAGTATTCAATGAAAAATACATCACTGACATCTGCGTCGGACAGAAAAGGATATCGCAGATCCTCAGAGAACTGCGCGCAGTAATTAAATATTTCGTTCGCGAGACTTGACCTCTCATTTTGCAAAATGTGAAAGCAAATAGCTTTAAAAAGAAGAAAGATATGAACACACAGACGTAATAAAAAACGATTTATCGTCCGCTTCCAGCAAAGATTAAGAGCGCCGCGGAGTGCAAGCCTGGCGCATACAATCAAAATTCCTTTTCGACGAATCTCCTCATACTTCAAGGAATTATTCCCGAGGCGCAGTGGAGAGCCTACTTCAAGGGCGAGAATCCTCTGCCTTACTGATCATGCTTGCGCTTGCTGGCAAGTTTTATGCAGGCTCTCTCTCTCTCTCTCTCTCTCTCTCTGTGTGTGTGAACCTCCTCGCTTTCATTAATTCATCTTCTGATAAAATGTCCGTGAAAGTTCTTTCCACGTCTGGGATTTTATGGGGGAAAAAATTCTCGACATCTATCTACAGTGGAAGTCCTGACGACAAATTCATCTAATATTTTTTGTAGCACGTTATCATGCCAGATATTGTCATATGCTTTATTACAACAGTTCCATATATAATACTGCTGGCTTCAGATGAAGGTGAAAGTGCCACACAACTTAGTGGGTCCGTATCGCTCCAATGCATTAAATCTTGAGGCAGAACTTCCTGTGATTCTAATGGTGGCAAAGGAATTATTAACGCCAGAGGACGGCATTTTGCTATTTATCTATTTATTAAATACATTTTAAACCTTATATCCAGTAAAAAATACGGCTGCAGAGATTGGGAATTTATTCTCTTGCGCTTAAACAAGAAATGCGTCTGGTTCGGAAGCTCTGTCTCAAAATGCACAAGTTTGTTTTTAAAATTGAGTGCATTAGTACATAACATGAGAGATTTCTTGATTATTTGTTGAGGATATCCTGCTATAAGAAGTTTTCTTAATTTCATAGAGATGAACAAAAAACACATTTTACCTCACAAGCGAAGGACGGTTTAGATAAAATCAATTTTTTTTTTTACATAACGCTAAGCACATGTTGACCAGCGTAAAAAAAAAAAAAAAGATATAAAACTTTAACAAGGATTAGGAAAACGCAGTTGAACTCTACAGCAACTTGCCTGCTGTGTAAACCCAATTTTACAGCTCGCTCGAGTTGTCCAACTCACTAACTTTCTCTTCAGGAATCTCATTTTGAAGTCTAAAAGATAGAATGACTTATAACGCTTCTATTCTTCCAATATCACCTCACTCATCACGTATATGGGGAAAGTTCCCCCGTAGTTACAATGGATGACTCATAATGGTCTCAGAGTATTTGAGAAAAAATCTAAAAAAAAAAAGCAAGGAAATAATTCGATCGCTTCAAATATTTATTGGTTAATTTATGAGAGCGCATGCAATATCAAATGCCTAAGAAAAAATGTTACAAATTAATACATCGTAGTAAATTATGTATTTACACCGTCAAAAATGACAGCAGTATAATAAGAGATGGTCAAGATGGGCCGGGTCAAGGTACTTCCTGTATTTCTCTGTGGGAGTAAGACGTGAAGACGCTTTTCACGGGCGACATATAAATATAAATATGAATTTTATTACCCAAGGACTATTGTTGTTGCGCACATAATAAATACAGCAGACACGTATTCCGTTCCATGTAGCAGGTTGATGATGAAATTTATATCCCCAGGGGCAATAAAAGACTTAGAACTATTGATAAGTAATTTTCTTTGTCCGACAAAGCAATGACATTAACAATGCATGGTCCTTCTCAGAGACGCAGTTTTCTGTGTGTCCTGGTGAGTATAATTCATTCATGTTTCATCCCTGTTACACAGAATTGTCATTATGAGGTTCTCTCTCTCTCTCTCTCTCTCTCTCTCTCTCTCTCTCTCGTTCTTTTACGGACAACCACAGACACAGACACATTATGGAAACCAACAACATTCTTTTATCGAATGCAACTTCAAACAGTAGTATAACGAGAGTTTCAGCAATCTTATCACCGAGAGAAAATAATCACAAAATAATATTTCGAATCTAAAAATATTCAAGAAATTACGTCCATGAAAAGGAAATACTCTTGACCAAGAACATCCAGATTGAGGGAGGCAAACGGAAGGGAGTGAATGAACTTGACCAAGAATTTTAATTAAAACAGACGACCAAATGTTACCCGGGGAAACGTGATGGAAAAAGGCAACTCGAAAAGAATTGTACTGTACAGTAAGGGTGAATATACCATACTCGGTCTCTTGCGTACCTTTTCTCTCTTTCCGTGGTGTGTGTGTATACATACATATATACATACATATACATATACGTGTATATATATATATATATATATATATATATATATATATATATATGTATATATATGTATATAGAAATAATCAACACACAATTACGTGTGGAATATAGAATAATTTTTACTTCATTATCGTGATCGAATCCAGGTCTAACTGAAAGATGACTGTTAAATAGTTAGAACACACAAGTCATAAAAGAAGTTGGAAACATGAGTACCACTGTACTCCAAAGAATTACCTGGGCAGACTAACTGCTCTTGCATGCCAGCATGTTTTCCCCCAGTGACCCAATTGACAGCATTTCATCTGAATTATCCTTGGGGACAATGGTACTCAGGTTCCAACTTTTTTTATGACTTGTGTGGCCTGGTTGGTAGCGGTCTTGTCTTTCAATTGAAAGACCTGGCTTGATCCTGATGAGTCAGAAATTTATGTATATATATATATATGTATACATATACATATATATATATTATATATATATATATATATATATACAATATATATATATATATATATTAATATATATATATATATATATATATATATATATATATATATATATATATATATATATATATATATGTGTGTATATATATATATATATATATATATATATATATATGTGTGTGTGTGTGTGTGTGTGTGTGTGTGTGTGTGTGTGTGTGTGTGTAGTAGACTACAAAACTATATAAAGAATGATATTGATATCAACCATTCAAGCAGATCAACAAATCCTACGAACGTAAATATTCGGCGTCATAATAACTTGCTTTTCCCACCGCGTGCTAGTTTAAGCGGTAACAGTACATCTGTGCAGTGGAATCTGGCGAAAGCTTCCCCCTTCGACCTCCCATTGGCCCTCTTGTCTAGAAGAGGCACTTGAGATCAATCAAAACCTTCCCTTCCCATTCCTTGGAGGACGACCTTTCTATTACCTATACATCCCCGGATCTCCTTCAACGACCCTCTCCTCTCTCTCTTATTCTTTCCTCCTCTGCTTCCCCTCCCTCCACCTTTTCCTCCCTCCCTTTCTGTCTCACTATTCGCGTGATAAGCACCTGGGTTTCTTTACCTGTTGTTAGGGGGAATGAATAAGCCGCTTTAGGGATAATGATACGGAGTGGGGAAGGTGGAAAAAGCAAAGGGGAAACGGATGAAGAGAGAGGGATAGAGAAAGGAAACAAGAGCCACGTACTCGAACGTCACAAAAGACAAGGTACTCCAGGTGTAATTCTGGCATCCTGGGAGGTTATTTTCTTCTCTTCTTCTCTTTCTTCTTTCTTCTCTCCAACAACTTGTACATTTTCATAAATAATGCTTCTAACATATTTATGCAATGATTTTTATGGGACGTTTTCAAGAGAGAGAGAGAGAGAGAGAGAGAGAGAGAGAGAGAGAGAGAGAGAGAGAGAGAGAGAGAGAGAGAGAGAAATTTAACATATTTCTGCTCGATTTTTATGGGACGTGTTTTCATGAGAGAGAGAGAGAGAGAGAAATTCTTTATTTCTGCTCGATTTTTATGGGACGAGAGAGAGAGAGAGAGAGAGAGAGAGAGAGAGAGAGAGAGAGAGAGAGAGAGGAGAGAGAGAGCAATTTAACATATTTCTGCACGATTTTTATGGGACGTGTTTTCATGAGAGAGAGAGAGAGAGAGAGAGAGAGAGAGAGAGCAAAAAAAAATGATAAAATCCCAAATCATATTTTACCAAGATAAAATCAAATCACAGGTATTTCCATCCAATCCCTCCGTAATTTTTTTTTTTTTTATCTTTACGAATAGATATGAATATATTTCCCTTTTTATATCAATAATCCTTCGAAGTTATGGATATCGATTTTACAGATGAAAGATGACGGCAGATTTATATCCCATTCCGAGGCAATAAAAACAGGGGGAACTCCGGCCCACCTTAAGGATGACAGACGCGTCGGCACACTTATTCTCATAGACAGATGGATGGGGG
>NC_089791.1:37659882-37662382 GCF_040412425.1 Macrobrachium rosenbergii
TGTTCAGTGGAGAAACAGATCTTAGATATTTGCTGAGGCAACAGAGCATTTAATAATAATAATAATAATACTAATAATAATAATAATAATAATAATAATAATAATAATAATAATAATAATAATAATAATAATAATAATAATAATAATAATTTCATGTATAGACATCCCTAGGCACACTTGGTCCAACCTCACCTCACACTGCATTACTGAAACATTTCTGTTCAGTGGGAGGAAATGACAGATATTTGCTAAGGCAACAGACATTTAATAATAATAATAATAATAATAATAATAATAATAATAATAATAATTTCAATATAGACATCCTAGGCAATGGTCCAACCTCAATCACACTGCGACTGACAACGCATTTCTGTTCAGTGGGAGGACATCCTAAGGCAACAGAGCATTTAATAATAATAATAATACTAACTAATAATAATAATAATAATAATAATAATAATAATAATAATAATTTCAGTATAAGACATCCAACCTCACCTCACACTGTGACTGACAACATTTCTGTTCCAGTGGGAGGAAATGGCAGATATTTGCTAAGGCAACAGAGCATTTAATAATAATAATAATAATAATAATAATAATAATAATAATAATAATAATAATAATAATAATAATAATAATTTTCATTATGACATCCCAGATATTTCTCACACTGTGACTGACAACATTTCTGTGTTCAGTGGGAGGAAATAACAGAGCTAAGGCAACAGAGCATTTAATAATAATAATAATAATAGTAATAATAATAATAATAATAATAATAATAATAATAATAAGACATCCTAGGCACACTAACCTAATAATAATAATATTTGCTGATTTAATAATAATAATAATAATACTAATAATAATAATAATAATAATAATAATAATAATAATAATAATAATAATAATAATAATAATAATTTCGTATAGACATCCTAAGGCACACTTATCAACCTCACCTCACACTGCGACTGACAACATTTCTGTTCCAGTGGGAGGAAATGAAGGCAACAGACATTAGATATTTAATAATAATAATAATAATAATAATAATAATAATAATAATAATAATAATAATTTCAACAGACACTTAGCATTTAATAATAATAATAATAATAATAATAATAATAATAATAATAATAATAATAATAATAATAATAATTTAATAATAAGACATCCTAATAATAATAATTTCATGTATAGACATAACACTCCAACCTCACCTCACTCACATTTCTGTTCCAGTGGGAGAAATAACAGATATTGACAACAGACAACATTTCTGTTTCTGTTCCAGTGGGAGGAAATGATTTAGATATTTGCTAAGACAACAGAGCATTTAATAATAATAATAATAATAATAATAATAATAATAATAATAATAATAATAATAATAATAATAATAATAATTTCGTATAGATACCCTAGGCACACTTGGTCCAACCTCACCGCACACTGCGGATGGCAACATTTCTGTTCCAGTGGGAGGAAATGATTTAGATATTTGCTAAGACAACAGAGCATTTAATAATAATAATAATAATAATAATAATAATAATAATAATAATAATAATAATAATTTCGTATAGATACCCTAGGCACACTTGGTCCAACCTCACCGCACACTGCGGATGGCAACATTTCTGTTCCAGTGGGAGGAAATGACAAAGGCTCTCTTTTTGAAGTCTGTCGCGCCTCTAATGAGCGAAACAGTGAATTATTTACCCGGTGGATAGCCGACAGTGGCGGATCACAGTCAGGGCGAAAAAGAGCGTGGGGCTTGCAGCCTTTTTCAAAACAAGACTTGGTGGGAGCCTGTAAGCTATACCATAGGCGGTACCCCTTCGAATAGAAAAGAAATAGAATAATTATGATCACTTATTTGATCACCATCGACACATCGAGTGAGTGAATGCCTCATTTATGAGTACATGGTTGCTCTCACTTGGGTCTCGAAAAAATGGATTTTGATGAAATTGGGCGGAGAGAGAGAGAGAGAGAGAGAGAGAGAGAGAGAGAGAGAGAGAGAGAGAGAGAGATGAAACATTATGAAGTATATTTGTAAATATAGCCGTGTAAACACGAAAGATACAACATTACATTTAGTATTTTGTGAGCAATGGTGAAACGCGAAGACGTAAAATAGGAAATGAGTAAAAAAGGAAAATGATTCTTTGTTCATAATCCAAGTCTTTTCACTTTAAATTTCACTGTTGTTTGACATAATATGCAAATGACATTAGATATATGATATTTGTATCTTCTAGGATTACGTTTATGTCAAAGGAACGCTAACTATATATAGATAAGTGAAAGAAAGCCATTTATAATACCGGAAATAAGACATGTCCTTTCGCTCCCTTCAGAAAGCTTAACATTTATGAACAAAAATACAATATAATCACAGAACTTGAACAAGAGTGTACCTGTGTTTAGACTCAGAGTGAAAGGAAATTATTCTGTCTATAAGAATCATCAGAACTATAAATTA
>NC_089791.1:37667382-37689882 GCF_040412425.1 Macrobrachium rosenbergii
GACTTCGACCTTTTTACTAAATTCTTATATATGTTTTAACATTAAAGTCACTAGGGAACAAACATATACGTTCTTTAAAGATGAGTTTAAAGAAAGGCCCTCTTCTTCCGTTTGAATCTACATTCGTTAAAAATAACTTAAATCCTTAAGCTTGACGAGGTCCATTGTCCTAATTGTCAGGGGAAACGAAACTAGACAAAAGTTTCGACAATGAATGAAACGGGAACCTGACATGAATAATCTGTTATTGTAGGAATTTCGATCTAGTTCCGTTCTCTCCGGCGATGGAGAGAGAAGTCAGTGTATTTTTAATAATATAGCAAGATTTACACAGAAACAAACAGTCTTACTTTATCATCATGATAGTTGTCATCGGGTTTCACATACCATTGGTACTTGAGTATTTCAAATCCAGGCCAAGTGAGCGTTTGGTATTCTGCAGTTAGGGAATCTAGTAAGATCCCCATGACGTTCGTGAATGTACTTGGATGTGACTATTTCCACTTTTAGGAAATAATGATCAATAAAAATGAGGAGGGCTAGAATCAGGAAGGGCAGCCGTACGTAAAACAACTGCCAGAACAAATTATGAGACGAATCGTTAGGAAAGGCTAATTAAAAACAGCGCCGCCGATTAGGCATTAAGCTGAGAAAGGAAGAAGAATATTATGAATGTTTCAACGACAAATGATCCTTATCTCATTTCAATGAAAATAATAGATATAACAATTCTTACGATGTATGCTGTTTCGCATTAGACGTGATGCATTTGTGCAATTTCAAATTAAAAAAAAATCACACCTACAGAATATCTGAGGAGGATAGAGCAAGGGTTCGGGTACTAAGGACCCATTTAAAACATAAAAAACATATGAAGCTTGTTTTACATGCTATTTAATACACCATAACTATCGCACAGCTGGACAGCCACATTACTGAGTTCGTATGCTTATTCTATATTATTATCTTTACAGCGTACTCCTTACTACAGTATATCGACGTCAAGCACATATGGAGTGACGTAAAACATAAAAACTCGAAAAAAAAAACTTCACCGATATTAGCGAACGATTTTCTTCACAAACAGGGTCATGCTTCCCGAACTTTACAGATGCACCAACGCTGCCAACAAAACTTCACAGACATTGCAGTTCAAACAACAATGCAGTCAATACATTGTATTTACATAAATCTCTACTAAATGGAGCCTTTTACGATTTGTATTCACGTGTTATATGAATACATTTGAACCCAGAGCGCCACCTCAATGAGGGAGAGTAAAACGACCATTAAGGTACCCAACAACAGAGGCGAAAGTGCTGTAGCAAGCGACGGTGGTTTACGTGTTTTGTAATGCGATTTCCTGAACTCGTGACCTCAAGGTAGACAGCGGAAAATGGCCTTAAGGGACTAAAAGGATAAGCAACATTTTTGTTTTTTTCTTTTTGTTTTTGTTTTTCTAAATTCGCGACCTGAAGGCAAACAAAGGAACATAATTTATAATATGACTAGATAAGTGACGACACTCTAAGCTCTTCAATAAAAATTCATAAACGCCAACTTTTCCATGTCAGTTGTATAAAGTGACAAAGAATTCTTTCAAGGTTAGCCAAAATATGAATAAGTGGTCATGTAAACGGGTTTCCAATGGTCTCTCCCAAGAGCAAACTGCATTGAACGTAGCAAAGGGGTCTTTGTCACGACATCAATCGTTTAGTCTCTTTTATCATTTGACCTCCATTTATCAAAAATAATTCCAAATTATTTTAACGCTCCTATTCATCACGATAGCAAGGGGAAATTGGACCTAAATAAAAATGTGATATTCGTAAGAGAAACAAGCCCTCTTTGTGTAATACCTTACGTAAATAGCAGTAACAGAACAATGAACATTCCCATTTTGCACGAGTTGAATTAGCAACGTTGTTTGGCTTCGCGGAAAACCCATTTCAAGAAAGAACGGCGCGTTGTTATATTAAGTTATATTATATCTCTTAAATGAACCAGAACCTCGGTTTCATCTCCGAATCCTTTATCCGTTCGTGATTACATTTCGAAGTATTATTAAGCTGATGATTTTTGCTTTTTATATTATATTCGTGATATTAAGTTCGACTGTGTGCTTTGATAACCCCAGGCTTTATGTGATTTCATGTTCGATGATTGGTAAAGTGACCAACTTACATTTTTTTTTAGAATCAGTACAACATGGGGATTTTTCTCTCATTTGTAAATTTGTGAACTAAATTGCCCATTTTTGAATGTAGAAGTAACATGGTTAGTGGAGTTTTTACTTATATGTTAGCAAAGTATGTCAATTTTGCAAACACACTTAAGCTGAGGGACAAACATTTATCAGACAAAGTGACACGCTTTACAGACAAAACTCAAATAATGCCTTTTTGGCACAGATTTAACTGATTTTTTTTATAACAACACATTAAATTTTTTTTGCAGAAAAGACTTCATCTTGTTTTAAAAAGAAGCAGTGATGTGGTACAGTTACAGTGGCTTAAAAATATATCGTCAGGACTTTTTATATTCATTTTTACACATACTTATTATGTATAAATTATGAGATGTATTTCATATAAACATAACAAACGTTATTTTCAAAATGATGAAAGAAAATGTTCGATAAAAAATAAACTTGTTTTATGTGTTAGAAGTCATTCAGAAGTCCCCTTGTTTTAACAATTGTGGCATTGGTCATAATTACGAATAATTTATGCAACTTCTGTTTGAGGAAATATTCGCAGCGTGGATTTTTGAGCTTCCCAAATGATAAGAGATTTGAATGCAGTGTGCTTCTGAACATTTGAAAATCATTTAGGGACATTCTATATTCGCTTCGAGTCTGAAACAGAAACGGTTCGAGGATTTAAAACCCCAAAGGATTAATATTTAGAGAAATTCTCGAGAAATGAATTGGAACAAAAGCGAGATTTCGAAACCATTTGATTGTTTGCATAATTAATCAGTCAGAAATATTATAAATCACCAGTTTTTTTCACAGTTTTGTTTGAATGTCTTCTCAATGTAGCTAGCAGTCTTTCCGTAACTAACGGATTGGGAGAGACAGCTTGTAACTGTTCGATGCTTACAAATATGCTAAACTACAAAAGTGATGACAGTATCACTATCAGTTACAATAACACTGATATTAAAATGAGAAATATTCCGACATGAAAAAATATTACCGATCTAATTTAAATAACTCAAAAGAATATAATTGTAAATAAGTAATAGGCATTAAAATCTCTGAGCCGTAAGTGAGACAATTGAACAGGTCCATTAACAATCGAATAAATATTAAATATTGAATAAAAGGGGACAAAAACGTGCCGTGAACTGAAGAGAACAGTCACCTAAAAAGGCATTCATCATTGAATTACGATGAATCATTTTGGGAATGATTCAGGTTGCTGGCTCTGTGATTCGAAATTACTGCCCTCTTCAATAGCATTAGTAGTTATTAACATACCACGCTCGGCATACAGTCACTCTTAATCAACGTGGAGTTAAGTTATGGTAGCTTTCTACCATTATTTTTTACGGGTAAACAAGTTGATAAATTCTGCTCTTATCTTTTTCAATTTCCGTCTTCATTGCAACAATTTGGAAGTTTCGTTAAGTCTGTTTAGTGATCACTAAAGCATAACAGGAAGAACATTCATGCTGATTCTTAATCTCTCATGAATTGAAAATCCTGACATCTGTAGTCTGTGTTTTTGGAGCCGACAGTAAATATCCTGAGCCGATATCCGCACCAGTGAAGCTTGTATCTTGCTCCTGATTGGCTGATTGCCGTTGGTCACCAGCGAGAGCAACCAATGACGATTAGCTTTAGTGATATAAACAGCGGATATTTATCACCAACTTAATAACAAAAAAAAAAAAAAAAAACTGACCATTCGAAACGGTGGAAACTGAAGAGGTGGAAATAAAAGACGAATTATTTTAGAGCAAGGCAGGGTGGAAAAAGAAACAATAACCAAACAGTATAATACAACTGTTCCTGACTTCCAGGATAAATGTGTGGACTTTTTGGCCTGATGAATGTTGCACTATCGCCTGAGAGGAGGAGGGATTCTTTAATTAAACCCGATGTAACGGTGGGACTGACTGCCTCTCTCTCTCTCTCTCTCTCTCTCTCTCTCTCTCTATATATATATATATATATATATATATATATATATATATACATACATATGTATATATTTATATATATATATATATGTATGTATGTATGAGTATATATATATATACATATATATATATATATATATATATATATACATATATATATATATATATATATATATATATATATATATATATATATATATATATATATATATATGTATGTATGTATGAGTGTATATATATACATATATATATATATATATATATATATATATATATATATATATATATATATATATATATATATATATATATATATATATATAGTGCGACTGTTGATTGTTTGTAAGTTTAAGCGTGTGTGAGACGCCGCTCTAAAATGTTGTCTTACCAATCACTTGATTCAATCCCACTGGAAACTCAGACGAATGATGAAGACGGTCAAACATGAGAACACTGTCCTTAAGAACCAGCTTGACGAACATTATGAACCTTTAACACCTAGGATAAAGAAAATACTCACAACATCCGAACAAAGCCCTTCAACTTTAGTATTCGTAACATTTTAAATCATTGGTCAATCCAGGACAAGGTTGAGATAGCCTGAACACTATGAATGTTGATTCAAGTTAAGTTAACCATATTTTCCTTAAACATTTTCAATGAGAAATCAATCGGCCTCATATGCTGTGCTACAAGATAATCTCTCTTTTTGCAGTTGGAAAAACATGGAAAGAATTCCATTCGAGAGAGATCCAGAAAAAAAGTCTCAATGAAGAATGGTACTCGAGGAATCTAAAAGGAAGTGTTTTGTAGATATTAAAAAGGATAATTATTTTGTATTTTGAAAGTAAGGGAAATTTTGACGGAGGAGGACGTGTATTTTATCAGGTGTTCAGTAATTTGTTTCTCTTTAATTTTATCTTTCTTGATAGAATCATGGCATGTGAGTGACCAGTACAGCATGATTCTATAGTGTTAGGATATATATATATATATATATATATATATATATATATATATATATATATATATATATATATATATATATGTAATGTATATATATATATATATATACATACACATATATATATTATATATTATATATTATATATTATATATATTACATATATACATACATATATATATATATATATATATATATATATATATATATATATATATATATATATATGTGTGTGTGTGTGTGTGTGTGTGTGTGTGTGTGTGTGTGTGTACAAGCCCACATGATACATACTTAGAAGCATAAAATGCCTTCATAAACTCATGTGTGTATGCAGCTGTAGCGGAGGAATTATTTTCTATGATTTACGTTCCTTTCAGGACTTACGAAAACTCAGCGACTAATATTAGCATCAGTATACATTTGAAGCTACTCAGCAAATATTAGCAAGCAAATACAATTAAGGTTCTTTCATACCAAGCAGAGCATTACCGCACATACTTCACTAGCCCGCTTTGAAAACTATTAAGAGAGTGCAAAAAATAAGAATACTTTCTGATAAGTGTTCATTTACGTGGATATTTCGCTGACAAAGGCAAGGGGACGCAAGTGCATGCTTGTAATTCGCATGCAGGTTTTTACTGCCCAATACCTCGCTAATAATTCCACTAGGTCACATTTACCTAATTGGCCGAACTTAGTAATTGCCATAATTAGAGCTGGAACTGACGAAAGCATGGTCGGAATTTTGCGATGCAGAAGAGGTGAGGGTTTCTGTAACGACCTTAATGCTGATTAGGCATCAGTTTATACGTCAAGGGCATTTGTTTTTAATGCTTTCCCGAAGAGCCTTTTGTATCTAATAATATGACTCTCATCTCTGCGATCATTCCCAGCAATTATATGTCACATCATGCGACGACGGAATCAATCCAATTCTCCTACATGACGACTTCTGGTCTGTGTATTTGCTGGCAGCTGTTCTCTTCGTAAATGATTTTTGTGTCCTCTGTTAATTAGTGAAGAGGTGATTGCGTGTTTGGATCTTGGGTGAAGTGATCGAATATTGTACCCTGAGTCCCTTGATAGGTTATACCAGTCTTTACGGATGTCCTGGACAGTCTAATGTAGTTTTTTTTCGAGAGATTTCTATCTGTCTTTATTACTGTTTAGTGGATAGCTTATGCCGGTGCCATCCTTCGCTTCCAGTAGAAGCTACGCCATTTATCATCACGAGAGAGTTGCTTGATATCAAATGACAAAGTTTATTGTCAGATCATTACATCATTTTGTACTTCTTGTCTTGGAATCGGTCATAATATATCTCCTCAGTGTTTATGTATCGAAACTTTCCCATTCTTTTCAGTATTTTCAATCGATACATCAAGAACCGCTTCATCACCTTTTTATTCCCTTTCCAGCGGTGGTGTCATCTGTTCGCTCCTTGTCTGTTCCAGCCTGACGTACACGATGCGTCTCCTTCCAGATGGTGAGGTGAGTGATGGCTCAGACGAAAGCTAGAGGGGCTCTTCTGAAGAAGAGCGCAACATCCACCTCCAGCATCCGTCACTCGCTCGACGTTTGTGGTCCTCGTTCCGAGGGTCGTTCGAAGGGACGGGACGATGCTAACGACCACCGTTACGCCGAGGAAGGGAAGACGTTTATCCACGATTGACCGAGTTCTCCGAATACCTTTCAGCAACACTGTCGAGATCATTTTTCATTATTTACGATGACGGAAATGTCATCGATGAATATTCTGGGCTTTCTCCTTCCTCTCCTGATTCTTTTTCTCGACGTCTCTAGCTAATATAAAAGCGAATAAGACACGCAAGAGGATTCCCATCTTCGCGCCGTTTCTCTGGGGGGTACAGGGTACCAGGATGGTACCAAACAATGCTTCACTTGTACGGGCAGACGTCCTCGGGGATGGGGAAACATCCGAAGGATAATATGATTGATCATTTTTTGATGTTCCAGCAACCGGAAAATTCATAAACAATGTTTTATCATTCACACATTTGTCCCCGTACAGTGCTTGTCTATATCTTTACTGTTATTCATTACTCTGTTGAAGATATGCAATGTTATTAAGTTATAACTTGTACATATAGTTGAGTAAATGTTCTAATAATATAACTGATGTGTCCCTCTTACTTTTGTTTCTGTATTGCTGGTAATCTGTATTGTCTATTTGATCTATGTGTTTTCCCTTTAAACTTATAATCTTTTAAGATTTTTTATCAGTGAAGTGCCCAAAGATTTTTTATCAGTGAAGTGCCCAAAGATTTTTTATCAGTGAAGTGCCCAAAGATTTTTTATCAGTGAAGTGCCCAAAGATTTTTTATCAGTGAAGTGCCCATTATTATAATCTGTTTTCTCCAATCCATTAATTTCTCTTTTCAATTTCTTTCGTAGCAATATACCTTCATCTGTACCAATTTTCATCTTTCTATCATTTTTCTATCAGTTAAGCAGGTAATTGTTATTTACTCCGATCCATTATTTTCTTTTTTAAGTTATAACTCTTCCATACACTACCCCATTCAATTCATACCGGTCTCATTTCTTCTATAATCCGAATTCTCCTTCCCTCTGGTTTCATTCAGTTTTACCAACTAGTTGGACTTATTTTCTTCATCTTTTCAATATGACCTTTCTCATTGCTATGCCTCCTGTACCACGGAAGCAGCTTTATAATCCTTTTATCGTCATAAAAAGGCATTGGATATGTCAGGGCTCTCCGGTAAAAAAAAAAAAAAAAAAAAAAATCATCCATTCAACCTCTCAAAATGGTTTTCCACTGTCAAAGGAAGTTAATTTCGTTATGATTCATATACTAGGAGAGACCGTGGTGTAATCTGAATACGAAATTGTTCTTTCCAATTTCCATACTAAATAATTAAGGGAACGCGAAGCAATTACAATTTCTTCCTCGAGAAAAAAAAATAAGAAAAACCGCTTTACGTTGTAACAATAAGACAAAAATGTCTTACTCTATACATTTCCACATATTACCATAGGGATTCAATTTTCTTATTCATTTATTTCCGTTGTAAATTCTGTTTCTTGTAGTTAAGGTACGAGATGAAGTAGGAATTTCTTGGTCGCGTAAGTCAATCAATTATAAACACACACAGAGAATGTCGTTCAAGGTAAGTGGTTTAAGTGGTGATATCATCATCATTACTTTGTACAATTTACTTGAACTTATTTTCGTTAAATAAAAGAAAAAAAATTGCTTTCGTGAAATAAGACAGCTTGATAAAAATAAAACAAAATTAATGAGAAAATTACGAAACAGCCTAGATTTAACATCATCATGGAGGCATTAAGTAGGAAGTGGTTAAAAATTAACATAGCAATTCTGATTTTATGAATTTTATTGCTATTTTGCAGAATCCATTACTTTCAGGATGTCAAACTTGTATTTTTCTTGCGCATAACAAGAAGGAATATTGAACAAATTTAATCGCTGACCGGGAAGCATTTTCCCGAGATGTAACCGAGTACCGGGACCTTTCCCTCAAAAAAGCGGGACGCTATATCTTAAAAACTAACCACAGAATTTTCTTGAAAACAATCTCATTATGTTTCCCACACAAAAATTGCTCTGCTGGTAATAATCTAACCTAACCTAAAGCCAACCTAACCTAACCTAGGGGCATGACAAAAGAAAAAAAAAATAACCGGGGCTGGTGCAATTACTAGCAAACATCTCGGGAATTTGCGACCGGGAATGGCAATAAATTTATTCAAGTGTCAAGCAATTTGCACTTTTTATCTTATTTATTTGTTTTAATAGGTCTTAAAGTCATGAACTCTGGGATCCTGTTCAGTGATCATGCGTTATTTATGAAGAGCATCTCTGATGGACGCTGTTCTTGCGTTTACATGGATGCAGTGTATGTGAAACTTTAGGGAACTTTGAACCTTTCTCCTTCATTGTTTGCTTCGTTACAGTATCTTCAAAGGACTCGCTAACGACTCTGAACGCCTTAGACCTTAATATATCTTTCAATATCTACAGAAACAAGTAAAGTATGCGCCGAAGAACTTCGGCGCAATCGAGTTTTCTGTACAGCCGCTACAGCTTATAATCAAGGCTACCGAAAATAGCTCCATCTTTCGGTGGTCAAGGTATAATGCTGTATGAGCCACAGCCCATGAAACTTTAACCACGGGCCGGTGGTGGCCTGTCCCATATCGTTGCCAGAAGCACGATTATGGCTAACTTTAACCTTAAATAAAATAAAAACTACTGAGACTAGAGGGCTGCAATTTGGTATGTTTGCAGCCATCTAGCCTCAGTAGTTTTTAAGGTCTGAGGGCGGAGAGAAAAAAAGTGCTGACAGAATAAAGTGCGGACGGACTGACAAAGCCGGCACAATAGTTTTCTTTTACAGAAAACTAAAACTCGGTGACAACAAATATCGGCGTCAACGATTTAGATGACTGAGATAAGGTAGGAATTCCTAAAAGCGTAGACATACTAAACAGGCTCCATGTCATTAAAGGTATTCTTGTGGAACTCAAGAAGCCACGAAGCAGGAGAAAATATGAAAAAGCAATGGAAGGATAAGGTAAGCAAGGTCGTAAAGCGTAGTAAGTAAGGAAACCCTGTTAATCTACGTACGCAAATTCTACCTTAGTTTAAAGAAAAGCCACAAATATGAATTATAATAATTTTTTTTTTATAAAATCAGTAGTAATAAATCACCTGTCCTGTTCTGAGAGCATATGTCTAGTCTAATCTAATCGCATTTTCTCAAAATATTCAGTGCTTGAAAAACTGACATTTTCAGTCGCACTTCTACTTGGTAATAAGCTTACGCCCCACACGCACAATGTTACCACCATCAAGAAATATTAGTTTTTAAGAAATACTGCTTGTCAGTTATTTGGCGTCATAATTTTTTTTTACTTTTATTTTCAACAATTAAAATGTTGAACACAAGAGTTTTTTTGTGATAATTTTCTCCAATTTTCCCCCATATAAAATTCGTATAAACCATCTCAAATAATTTAATCTCCCCCTAATAAAGAAAACAACAAGTTTAATTTTCAGTAAGCTTCTGCATGTGGCTTATCCATATATAACAGACATAATTACAAATAAGAACAACTGCAGTGTTCCTATCGTTTTTATATTTAGCTTTAATGTCTAACATTAATGTCTAGCTTTACAAAACGTAACAGCCTTCAGATAATACTGAAATGCTCTTATCTGCAAGCACAGACAAACTTTACATTTGCTCTTAACTTTAGAAATGGTTCTTACTGTGAATTAATTTCACCTCACTATAAGGTAAGGTATACTGACAGCTGTCACCTTTAGTTGCATCTCATTTTCGAAAGACATATTCTGAAGCAGCATTAGGACGGGATTACCACTTACGAAACCTACCAACTCGGCTGCAAAATATCACTCACGCCAACAAAACCAAATATCAACAGACCATGACCTTTAAAAGACTTGGCCTCTTTGCCATAAATCTGAAGCTAGAACTTGGCAGAAACTTATTACATATTCAGTCATTTAATTAGCAGCTGTTTACATACTTTGAGGCGTTTCAGTATTTTGCTTCTGACTCTGATTTCTTTTTCATTGTTTGTGTGCATTTAAAACTATAATTCCGTACGAAAAATGCTAACTCCCTTTAAGGTAGTGTAGCTGCATTTTTTCCTTTTTGCAATATATTTTACAAAAGGAAAAAAAAATAATCGAGGAGTACCCGTGGAAAATTTTCAGTGGCATTCAATCCTATAATTGGTAGTGTCTTTTACCCGACTGATGAACAGCTTTCTCACCATTGGCTTAAATAAACGTATTATATTACCGTCACGTCTGACAATATGTTTAAACTAGCAGCTTTAAAAACGTCCGCTTTCATAGGCGTCCATACTTGAGCTATAAGTTTAAGGGTAATTTTAAAATGCGCTTAAAAATAAAGCGCACAGTTTACATTCGCAGTTCTCCATTACTACATCTATGCTAAGACACTGATAAAGGCTTCCCAACAGTCTATAGCAAAGCCGCGTCTGTGAAAGGGACCAACTCCGACAGCTTTGTTTTATCTCCAGGCGAATTTAGAAGTTGCAAAGGGGAACGACTCTGCTAAAGGAAGTCTCTCGACCGTGAAGCTAACGTTTGGCTTGTTGAGAGAGAGAGAGAGAGAGAGAGAGAGAGAGAGAGAGAGAGAGAGAGAGAGAGAGAGAGAGAGAGAGAGAGAGGGGCTTATGTCAATGGGTAGCATGAGTCCTTTACTTAAGTAAATTCTGGCTGGTTCTGTTGCTGCAGACGCACATGCATCCACAAAAAGTTCTATAAATTCTCTTTATGTTCCTGGTGGAGTCGGGCGCTGGCTTAGCAACGTCAACACAAAATAGTTCCATTATATATATATATATATATATATATATATATATATATATATATATATATATATATATACATATATATATATACATATATGTATATATATATTATATATATTTATATATGTAGATACATAATATGTATAATATATATATATATACATATATTTATACATGTAGATACATATATATGTATAATATATATATATATATATATATATATATATATATATATATATATATATATATATATATATATATATATATATATATATATATATATATATATATGCCTTTGACTATTCTCGATGGTAATGGAAAGTATTCTGTGTGTGTGTGTGTGTAATACTATCAGTAATACCCAAGTAATAAAACTAAATAACGTCCCATCTAATTGAACTTTCTTTCACTTTGCTACGTGTAAGTATGATATACATAAAAATACGGACAAAATGCTGATGGAATGACGGATGATTTTACCACATTTTGCCATATACTTACGCAATTAGAGGAGCATTAACGGAAACAATGAGAAAAAATAACGAAACAGCTGATTTTAAACCGAAAAAAACAGATATTTACACAATTAGAGAAGTGCTAATATAAACAGTGAGTAAAAATAGTGAAACAGCTGATTTTAAACCGAAAAAAACCCAGATATTTACACAATTAGAGAAGCACTAATTTAAACAATGAGTAAAAATAGTGAAACAGCTGATTTTAAACCGAATAAAACAGATATTTACACAATTAGAGAAGCATTAATGTAAACAAAGAGTAAAAATAATGTACATCCGATTTTAAACCGAAAAAAGTAAGAAATTAAAGGAACAGTCACTGAGGTAGACTGCCAAATTCCACGAACGAAAATTTGGACTCAGGTATTTTTGTTATTCTTAGTAGGTCAAAAAGCCATGCCGTAACTTCAAATGGAACAAGCGTCCACGTTCAGAAGGCAATGAGAGCGCCATTAAGGCTCATTTTGCAAAGTTGTTAGGCAGGGAATTATCTCATATTTTCCTCCAAGTTTCGGAGATACTTCAGTTTATTCAGGCATAAAACTTAACGTTTTCTTCGTTAGACAGCGACATTTCTTGGATGAAATTTGTTGTCTTGTTTTACAATTTTTTTTTAATTCATTTTCGAATTTCATTTTCTTTTCGGTCGACAATTTTTAGTTTTCTGTAAAAGAAAACTATTGCGTCGGCTTTGTCTGTCCGCCCGCACTTTTTCTGTCCGACCTCGGATCTTAAAAACTACTGAAGCTAGAGGGCTGCAAATTGGTATGTTGATCATCCACACACCAATCATCAAAATTACCAAATTGCAGCCCTCTAACCTCAGGAGTTTTTATTTTATTTAAGGTTAAAGTTGGCCATAATCGTACGTCTGGCAGCGATATAGGACAGGACACCAACGGCCCGTGGTTAAAGTTTCATGGGCCGCGCCTCATACAGCATCATACCGAGAACACCGAAAGATACATCTTTATTCGGTGGCCTCGATTATATGATGTACAGAAAACTCGAAGGCACCGAAGAAACTTCGGCGCATTTTAACCTTTTATTTTTCTAATTTAAAATACTTTAAAGTGCAACGTCCTCTTAATGAAAAGTTCAAGGAGGAATTCGAACTTTTCCAGCACTTTGCCACTGCTGTCCCGGCGCTCAGAACAAGCACTTTATGCCCCTTTAATAGCGTCATGCCCACACGAGAAGGAAAGTAACAACATTAAAGCGGAGTCTGTGTGAACTATGAAAGCAATTGCCATTGCGTGCTTCCGCCGAAGGCCCACTTTCACGGGACGAAATGGTCCCTCGTCTCTGTTTACTACGCAAGCATTTTATTGCATGTTGCTAAGAGTATGTTTTTTGATGTGTGTTTAAAGTTACACTTTCTTGTATTTCATACACACATATACATATATATACAGTATACGGATATAGATAATGGTTGAATATACACACACACACACACACACACATATATATATATATATATATATATATATATATATATACATATATATATATATATATATATATATATATATATATATATATATATATATATATATATATATATATATATATTCAACATCAATAGATTTCCCTAACAGTAGGGGGTTCTAGAAGAGAACGAGACCTCAGTCTTCAGCATACTCATATTTTCATTGCTGGATTGTGGATAAAAACCATTACGAAAACTCAATTAACACATCCATGAATGCAGTGAACCATTTTTATCGTTTTTGCACACCCGGCTTTGATACTCAAAAAATACAGTACAAGAGAAAGTATGTGTATACATATACATATATATATATATATATATATATATATATATATATATATATATATATATATATATATATATATATATACCTATTTTGCTGAGCTATATATATATCCCACTATAAAGGCAAGGGTGACCGGCATATTAAATAACGCCATCTGAGGCCCTATTCTTCCCAGCCCTTCCCACGACATTCCCATTCTTATACGAATGAAGTGAATTGAATTTACCCAAAGCTTTCTTCCCACGCGAGCTATGAATATCGTACAGGGCGTATTGATAATCTTTGGAGGAGGAGGAGGAGGAGGAGGAGGAGGAGGAGGAGGAGGAGGAGGAGGAGGAGGAGGAGGAGGAGGAGGGGAGTTGGAGGTTGGAGGAGGAGGGGCAGGAGGGGAGGAAGAGGAACAGCTGGAGGGGAGGAGGAGGAGGAGGAGGGGAGGAGGAGGAGGAGGAGGTGTAGGATGAGGAGGAGGAGGAGGATGAATAGGAACAGTTGGCGGAGGAGGAGGAGGAGGAGGAGGAAGAAGAGGTTGAAGAAGAACAGTTGGAGGAGGGAGGAGGAGGAGGAGGAGGAGGAGGAGGAGATGGAGGAGGAACAGTTGGAGGAGGAGGAGGAGGAGGAGGAGGAAGAGGTTGAAGAGGAACATTTGGAGGAGGAGGAGGAGGAGGAGGAGGAGGAGGAGGAGGAGGGAGGGGAAGAAGAAGAGGTTGAAGAGGAACAGTTGCAGGAGGCGGAGGAGGAGGAGGAGGAGGAGGAGGAGGAATCCAGTAAGTACGCTTGAAAGGTTAATCTGGGGGTATCTCCTGGCAGGTGTGTATTTAGTTGAATTTAAAATTGTATTTAATGTCAAAAAGGACTGACACCTTAGTCGCTCCTAAAAAGCTACTAAATGAAGCCGAAGCCATCTTGTATCAGTCACCGGAATCTCATGTTACCTCAACAGAATTACTCTCAATTCAAGAAAAGTTATTTGTCTCTAAAATATTATTGTCACATACTTTTGATTAATATGGATAACTAGTAACTTGATTCTGCATTCCTCATATCCCATTAATATTCTTAAATATGCTTTTATTGGCCAAGGAATATGTAACAGTTTCAAGAATATGATGTTTTATACCATTACACTAAATTGTTTCGTGCTATTGCTACAGCCCTCTTACATTTTAATTATATATATATATATATATATATATATATATATATATATATATATATATATATATATATATATATGTATATATAATATATATATAAATATATATATAATTATATATATATATATATATATATATAAATTTTTTTATACGCAAACTTATCAGAAACTTACAAATATTATCTACCAGCAATTAACATTACAATACACATAAGTATTATGGCCTGTTTTTTCAAGTGCAGTCAAATAAAACAGGCATGTAATATCAGAAAACAAAGGCGCAGTTGTTGAATAAAACCATCAAAAACAACAAGAACACAAAGAAGAAATGATTCTGAGTCCAAACTTTTGACAACCTTTGGCTAGTTCCAGAAATCTCCCGCGCTTATTTCAGATTTCAAACTTGAATACTGATTGGAACGTCGTACGTGATCCTAACAAACTTCTCTTTCTCTTTCTCTCTCTCTCCCTCTCTCTCTCTCTCTCTCTCTCTCTCTTTTAACTTTAGATGGGAAAAAGTTCCCATACACACAGCTAAATGCAAACACATACACATATGTCTATCTTTATATGTCTGTCTATCTATCTGTGTGTGTATGTGTGTATATATATATATATATATATATATATATATATATATATATATATATATATATATATATGTGTGTGTGTGTGTGTGTGTGTGTGTGAATGTAAGTATAATGTGAAAACTATTAGAATAATTACTCTGAAATGCATCGAGCAATTTCAACCAAACTTGGTATACATGTGACTTACTACCTACAAAAGAATACTGTGGGGGTAAGATATCACTAGCACCAAAGGGGGTGAGGGTGGGAAGGGCTTCCCTGAAATGGGGCTGGTTCAGCCCGTAGACTTAGTAACTAAATAAACTCTAGGGTTCATCATACCTCATTTCATTACACATATGACTTACTATCTGGAAAAGATTACTTGTGGGGGGGGGCGATAAGACATCACTGGCACCAAAGGGGGTGGAGGCAGGAAGGGGGCGACATGTAAAATAACAGAGAAACACAGACAGTAGTGTCTAATCCATAGTTTTCGAGGTCACTAAGATGAATAGTGACACTTCCGATGCCCTTTAAGTCCAAGTTCAGCCCCAATAGGAAGAGGGGGCGGTGAGAAGGGGGTGAAAAATTAAATGTTAAAAATGACAGATATTAAGTGTCTAATCCACAGTTTTCAAGGCCGCTGAGATGAATAGTGACACTCACGAATGATGTCCTGTAAGTCCAAATTCAGCCCCAACAGGAATGGTGGGTGAGAGAAAGGGTGAAATATATGTCAAAAATGCTGGGCGATGTAATTGAAGCAACTATCTTAACAGGAGAGAGAGAGAGAGAGAGAGAGAGAGAGAGAGAGAGAGAGAGAGAGAGAGAGTTTATCGACTGTCATTCAGAGTATTACCAGGCAGTGCCGGGTTGGTCAGCTAGTCTATTATATTTATCAAATTTCTGAGAATAAGATTACACGTCTTTACAGCCTATTGTATAAATAATACGATAAAAGTTTACAGTTGGTACGTTTTATAGAGTTCAGACTCAAAAAAAAAAAAAAAAAAAAGAAATGATTGCGCTTTTCTCTGCTCTCCGGAATATACTGTGGAAAACCACGCTATCCAGTTACTTCTTAGAACAGCGGCAGAAAAGAGGAATGCTCTTTGATATTTAAAAGGAGCGCTCTTTCACAAACTTAGATATTCCTCGACCAATGAATGTTACATAAGTCCTTTTATTTCTGGTTTAGACTAATTTTTCTACAAAATACCAGACATAAAAAAATAAGGAAAGTTCGTATCACAAAATGAATTAAAGGTCATCATCTGTGTAAGTGGGTTTTAAAGACTCTTGCTCTTTAATGTTAACAGTCAATTCTGAGTTACTCCTTAGTGTCAACAGTCAATTTTGAGTTACTCTTTAGTGTCAACAGTCAATTTTGAGTTACTCTTTAGTGTCAACAGTCAATTTTGAGTTACTCTTTAGTGTCAACAGTCAATTTTGAGTTACTCTTTAGTGTTAACAGTACTTTTTGAGTTAGCCTTTAGTGTTAACAGTAGATTTTGAGTAAAAAAAAAAAGGCATTCGTTTTCACGGCAAATGATGATTGTCATCCTTAAAAAAACAGCCTGAATAAAAATTTGTTACAAGGCGTTTAACTAAACCAATAATGTGCACAGGAAACGTTATACAGAAGTGAAATTCATACTAAGTATCTTAGCTTCCTTGAACCTAACATATGTTCCTACTCATGTAAAATATATAATTCTATTTATTTTTTTCCACTTTTTAAGTAAAACGCTCCTGATGCGTGAAGATAACTATACATTATTATCTGAAGAATTTCCCACTAATGATGTAAAGCACTCAAATAAATATAGGGAAAATAAACAAAATGAAAGCAAACTGGCATTCTTAACTGAAACTGGAACCAATCCAAAGACAAAGAAAGCTACTGCTAACCCGATTGGAAAGTTAGAACGCTGGAATTCTTCAACGATAAATGGAAGCAGAAGAAATCACTCTACCGGACTGACCATCTTCATATTTTACGGAGAGTGTCTCGAGACTGATGATGATGTTGTGTTGTTGATCGTAAAACTGCCTTACATTATCCTCTTATTCATTATCATCATCATCATCATCATCATCACCATCATCATCATCATTAGCGTTTCCGAGTGTACTTTTGAAGGCCTTCCTATCAGCCATGATTTGATCCGTGAACTGGACTTTGTTTATTTACTATTTAGTGTACAGCGCTGCTCCCAAAGCTAGTTTTTCCAGATTACAACTGCTGTTGAAGAGTTGCGTCTTTCATTTTTCTCATCGTTTCTGAGTTTTTTTTAATTCTTTTAAGCATTTGTGCCAGTTTATGGCAAAAAAAAAAAAAAACACAAAAACAGAGTGACAACACATACCTCTGAAGTGTTGGTAGCCTTGGCTTTCCCTCTCTTTCTCTCTCTCTCGAGCGGCCTGGTATTCCTCCCTCTCTCTCTCTCTCTCTCTCTCTCTCTCTCTCTCTCTCTCTCTCTCGAGCGGCCTGGCATTTCTCTCGCCCTCCCTTTCTCTCTCCCTTGCCTCTCTCTCTCTCTCTCTTTCTCACAAATCCTAGATTTTATAAATGTAAAGTTTATTCTCCAAATCTAACAACCTGACAGGTTAAATGAAAGATATGATGACAGCAGATTATTGAACTACTTCCCAAACACAGTAATCAGCCATAAAATGATAATATAAAAAGGTTCACTGTTCATAAAACTCTGGTTTTGCAAACTTTTAGATTCATGGAGGGCATGAGCGGTTATCTTCATATATTGCCATCGTAGTCATACGGAGATAAATATTTGTTTACACATATTTCATTGTTATCATTACAAGATAACGATTTTGTTCAATCATGCAAATCTCATAGCAGCATGAGATTTCTGTTCAGTCATTCACAATTCACGGTTGTAAAAGAGAGAGAGAAAAAATTATTTTATTCTCCCATTCATAATTCAGAGTCGCAATAAGGAAAATAGAAATGTTTGTGTAATCATGTATATTTCACCATTGCAAAAAGGATATAAAGGTGTTTGCTCAATCGTTAATATTTCACAGCCGCAACGAAGGATATAAATTTTTTTTGTTTACTCATTTATATTTCACAGTCGTCATAACGAGATAAACGATTTGGTTGTCACATATTTCTTCTTCTTGTTTAGGAGAGAGAACGACGTCGTGCATCCTTCCGAGGGCATTCGGCCGATATTTCATAGTCATTCATTTTTCATTCAAAAATGGTTGGAAGGGCGCTGACAGAAATTGGAATAGGTGGATTTGTTCTGAGGAGAGGCGAGGACGAAATTGCCAGAAGGGGAAGAAAACCGGGAAGAATGAAAATAATAGGAAAAAAAAAAGAGAATAACTAACATCATAACGAAATGAGGGGGAAACTTGAGAACAACGGGCAGACTTGACGGGGAAATGTCAGAATGGGAATGGAAGGTCAGGAATTAAGGTAAGTAAGTTGGAATCGTGGGATAAGAGGATGAGGAGAATGGAGAAAAGGGCAAAGACTTTTCAGAGGGAATGGAGGAATAATGATCACCCCGAAGAAAAGAGAGAAGAAAGCGACCAGATGAGTGCGACGAAGGAAGGAATTAAAAGGATATGCAATCTAAAACTGGGGAGGAGAAAAGCGCAATACCGGAATGAGATGGAGGCGAAGCAGATGAATAGCCAATGATGAAAGGGTACGAAGGGAAGTTGAGAAAAGTAATGCTTAAAGAAAGCAAAATATGCGATAAAGAATGAAAAGACTTAGGCGGTCCAGATAACTGGAGGAATAAGATGGAGAGAGGGAGAGTAATAAACAGTGAGATATATTTTGCAACTTGAGAAAAGGGGAGCGATGAAAGGCATAATTAGAAGAATGACAATGAGGGAGAGATAGAGGGAAGGAATATTTTGTAAAAGGGTTTTATCTGACATGGTGAGGATTACCCGTTTTAGACGGTGCGCATTTTGGCGGATAAATGAAACTCTTGTCTTTCTCCCCACCCAAAATGCAACCCACAACAGTCTACTAATAACTGTACGTTATTCAGTGCTTCTTTTAGGCAGAACTCGCCCACATCGAACACTGGTCTCTCTTGTGAGCTAAGCATGAAAAATGCCAACTGTAAGAAAAGGCTTCGTATTGAGGATGAAAATGTTGCCAAAAAAAGGAGACAACTGAATGGCAACACAGGAATTTTATCATACAGTCTTAACAATGTTTGCACAGACCACCAAATTGAGCTTACCAGAATCTGTAAACTGTGTATCATGTCGGATTTTCCGCCTCTCGGAGGTATTTTCCTTGATCATTGTGTCAAAGTTCAGGCAATTTAGATAAAAGGTGTCACAATTTCCTCTGATCTCGCTGTTACATAACAAGTTGGAATGTAGGTACATTGGAGCCCGGGTTCATGACATCTGTATTAATCCACACTTGTTTTTTTTTTTATAGAGATTGCTTTGTAACTCAATGAAATTCCAGTTGTTTTGACTTCAGTTTTACGCCTTTTCAAGGCGACACAAATTTTTTTGGGACGTTATAATCACCCAATAATGAATTATAGAAGTTAATTTATTCGATATCATTTGTCTACATATTCAACATTTTTCTATATGTGTTTTTGGGACGTTATAATCACCCTATAATGAATTATAGAAGTTAATTTATTCGATATCATTTGTCTACATATTCAACATTTTTCTATATGTGTAAATCTTACTAATATTTGGAATCTTGATACACACAAACCAGTTAAAACCCTTCTGAACATAGTCAACACTGATAAAACATATTATGTAAAGAATAAAAAATTTCATGAAGAAAGCTATTTAAGATTGCTGGAATGCGTTTAGCGATAAGAAAACTTTCATTTCCGAATTCAAAGACAAAGAATGCGCAATAAAACAGTCTGCACTCTAACCTGATTTGCCGGCAAAAAAAAAAATAAAAATAAAAAAAGATAATAATTTTACACACGAAGCGTATCTCGAAAACTTATCATGAACCTTAATGGCCCTAAAAAGCTCAGATGGAAAAGACGGCCAGATTTATAAAGGCAATGGATCCATTTGGGACTTTTATATTTGACGTGGCATCCAACAATGTATTACCTGAATTGGCTCTTCTTTGATCCCCGCCGAAAGAATTTATTACCAGTTTTTGGAAGTTTGAGAAATCGGCTGAAATGTCTCTCTCTCTCTCTCTCTCTCTCTCTCTCTCTCTCTCTCTCTTCATCCTGGCTTTTTCTACCCCGCTGTCTTTTATTTTTTGTCTTCCTTTTCTTCACACAAGCTCTCTTTTTTCCCTTGCGTATTTTTCTCTCTCACTTCTTTTACTCATCTCTCTCTCTCTCCTAGTTGACTCAAGTATCTCTCTCTCTCTCTCTCCAAGTCCTAGTTGACCCAAGTCTCCCTCTCTCTCCCCTTGTGCCTTCATCTTCTCTCTCTCTCTCTCTCTCTCTCTCTCTCTCTCTCTCTCTCTCTCTCTCTCTCCTAGTTGGCTGATGTCTCCTTCTCTCCCTTTGTTCATTTATCTCTTTCTCTCTCTCTCTCTCCTAGTTGACTCAAGTATCCCTCTCTCCCTCCTAGTTAACTCAAGTCTCCCTCTCTCTCCCCTTGTTCCTTCATCTTTTTTTCTCTCTCTCTCTCTCTCTCTCTCTCTCTCTCTCTCTCTCTCTCTCTCTCTCTCTCTGATCGTTACTGTTACTGCGCAGTAAATCCGGAAGTCAGTGCAAAAGAAAAAAGAAAAAAAAAAAGCATCCGGGAATAAACAAGCTGCCAACATAATGAGGAAACGTCGACAAAGACAAGATTACAGGAAATCACCCCAGGAAGATTTTGATAAAAGTTATCGCAGGGGGTTTCTTAGTCCCTAAGGAAGGAAGGAAAGGTCACGAGAGAGAGAGAGAGAGAGAGAGAGAGAGAGAGAGAGAGAGAGAGAGAGCGAAATAAACAGAGCAGAAGAAAAAGGTAAAAGAACTGATATCAGAAATTGCCCGAGAAACTTAAAGATGTTGAGATGGAATGACAATTTATTGGTCGTGATTTAAAAAGATACCTTTCTAAAGTCTGTAAGGGAAGATTTTCATTCTCTCTCTCTCTCTCTCTCTCTCTCTCTCTCTCTCATACACACCCACACGCAACTAATTCTTTAATCAAGTCATATTTAAACTTATAACCCGGCCTATCAAATACAAGAATACTTGTAGGTCATCAAACGATTTCAAGATTTAGACAAATATGGAGTGGGTATTGTTTATTTCTAAGGCTGCAACTTGAAGAGTTGCGGACTGATACCCTAAGAAATTACATCAAGATGTTAATACGTTATTGTATTTTCTATTGTTTGTTTAAAATAAAGAAAATTTGACTACTTTGTGTAAGTCGGCGAGGTTTCCACCCTTGCATTAAATTTGCGAATTCATCACCAATACTTTCGTTGAAATATATATGAATTTGTTCATACCAGGATTTTTTTTTTATAATTCTAGAGATTTACTTTAATGGAAAATACTGACTCCGCGTAATTTGAAGAAATCAGCTGCCTGACGGAGGAAAATTACCTGTAAAATCAATAGCAGAATGGTTCAACATTTGCTGGTGTGGGATATAACCAACCTCGTCGACACCCTCTCCTGAGAGAGAGAGAGAGAGAGAGAGAGAGAGAGAGAGAGAGAGAGAGAGAGAGAGAGAGATTCTTCCTGGGAAAGTAACGAGTTCCAATCTCTCTCCTCTGCCAAAATTGTCAGCTCACGCAGTTAATTGAAAGGTCAGGTCCAGTTTTCGGATGTGACAACTGATAAAAGCGAGCGTCAAAATTGACGGGTATACATGAGAGAGAGAAACAAATACTTTCTTTTAAGACTTTTTTTTTTCGTTTTTATGAAAAGCCTTAAACAATATATCTTGGAGCGTATATATGTATGCGCAATGTGCTTAGATTTATGTTAAAAAATGACGGTAACTTGTAAAAAACACAGCAAATTTAATAACGTTT
>NC_089791.1:37697382-37707382 GCF_040412425.1 Macrobrachium rosenbergii
ACTCCGCTACGGAGATCAGAAGCTATCGTTCAATGTAGGTTGAAGAGAACGAAAAATGACTGACAACTTTTAACACCCTCACTTGAAGGCTTGAGCGATTACGCTTCTTAAATATCAACCTGATCTCTCACACCTTTACAATAGCCTTGATGTGGCGACACTCCGATATTTTTACCAATTTCTCGTTTAGGTAAAAACTTCTTCGTTTCCCAAACCGCTCATTATTAGCGACGTACACTTTACAGAATTAGGGACATTTTACCTCTTACTGTTTTGAACGTCGTTAATAGGCTTTGTTTCCGATTTAACATGTTGTATTGAGATCAATTTTTATCAATGCGTTTAATCAATCGATTTTTATTATCCACTGATGAAGAATCGTCCCTGAGTTTTCTTATATTTTTGAAATTTGACAGCTCGCTGAAAGTATTGTACTTCCCAAAGGTCACGAGATACAAAATTGCAATGATTAACTTTATGTTTTGAAAGGAATGTACCCTAAAGTTCTCTTTTCCGTTACTTCGAAAGTCGTAGCTACAATATTGATACGAGCACCAAACTTCTCATACACCCTTCACAAATTCTTTGTTAGTTAGTTAACCAGACTAATGTAGCCATAAATGTCATGTTACTATTTTTTGTGGCATCGGTTTGTAGAATGTTGGATCTAACTTCCGTTACATACATGCATGCAGTCACACATACATACATACACACATATGTGTATATATATGTATATATATACAGTATATATATATATATATATATATATATGTGTATATATGTGTATAATATATATATATATATATATATATATATATATATATATGTGTGTGTGTGTGTGCATACTACATACATAATATATATATATATATATATATATATATATATATATATATATATATATATATATATATTCGTATACAAAGAGAGAGAGCTAATCCGATATAAAAGTTCGAATAAACAAGATTTTATTTTTGTTGTCGTTATTAACTAAAATTCTTCCATGAATTCCAGGAAGGTCTGAACCCCGAGAAATACGCTCGCATAAGATGCACATTCAAGATGATCAGTTCAGTTTGTTTCAGATCACCGATGGAAATCCGGGGACAATGCATAACGAACGCCCAGCCGGGGGAAATTGCTCATTTTTGTAATGCAATTACCGAAGTTGTCAGAAGGAGAAATGAGATTGTCTTCTTTTTTGTCTTCTTTTTTCCTCCTGTTTTTCCCGGAACGTCTGCCTAGATCTACCAACAACACGTTCCTGCTCTTAAAATCAATTTCATTTTTCATTCCGTTCTTAATTTCGTTGATTGATTCGGCACAATCTCTACTTATTTCCGAACGCCGCCGACTCAATTTGCATACTAGAAATTAGAATAAAAGTTGTTTGATGATCTGATTGATTGAATATTGGTAGATCATAATCTATATTCTCATTATCCGGCTCCAATTCGGGATTACATTGCCTGAAAATTTAATGAATAGAACGATTTTAACTTTATTTTTCAGGGTTTCGGACGGAGCTGTCTGGCTCATATCCATTACGTTGCTCATTTCAATATCAAAGTCCTTCTGTAATGAAATATTTGTGTTTATCTGAATTCTTAAAATCGTTTGAATCAACCGCAGGTAAAGAAACACAGTTGAAAGAGAGTAGCAGGATTTTATTTTCGACAGAGTTCCAGTAAAGGTGCGAAAAGATATGAAATAAGCAAAAATCATGTTAATTCCTAAGGATTAAATTGAAGGTTTGTCCTAAATTAGGTGCCATCACTTGGTATTATCATCATCAACTTGTCACTGTAATATCAAGGAATAATATCTGAATACTTTAAAACGTAATATTGCGACATAATAAGTAGGTATCATTTCAGACGAAATATTTTTGGTACCAATCTAGCAGAACATTAGGTCCTGAGGAATGTGAGAAGTCAAAGTATAAACATCATCACTTATCTCTTAATTCCTTTGCTGCACAAAGCTCCTTCAGCATTTATGATATGAACTTAATACAATTTAGCTTATTTATTTATTTTCATTATAGTGTGACTACGATGAGGCATTATAAGTCCTATAAAGTCGTTTGCAAGTATCAGAAAGATTTTTTGTTCTTAAACTAAGGAAATATTAAGATAAAAATCCATTAAGCAACTAGTACTTCATATTAATATTTTCACAAAGTGACAGGAAGCTCAGTTGCTCATTTTCAATACCCTGGAGGCCGACAAGCAAAAAGAGATCGACGTGTTTATGCTTTTAGCGAAGATAGATGTTTCCCAAGCAGAAAGAACGAACTAATCTCCCCCCCAACCCCGATCATTCTGTCTCTCTCTCTCTCTCTCTCTCTCTCTCTCTCTCTCTGTGTTCAAAATTTGTTTCATGTCTTGATTTTCTTATAATTGATTATATCAAAACCACCACTCGTTGCTTAAATTTAACATTGCATTTCTGCCTGCAATGTTTCAGAATACTATCAACAAAAAATAAACTAATTTTCTAATTCACTTCATTTATGCTTATTGATATAGCCAACATAACATTATTCACACCTCTCTCTGCGGTAATTCTGAACGCAAACTTAGAGAGTTAATGAAATACCATTTTAAACTGACTGATGAAATTATATAAATATAAAAATTTATCATTCAGAATGATATTTTTTTTCATATTTCTGAGAAAACACTAAAACTGTCATAGGAATGGAATGGAATGGAATGGAATATGGAGTTTAGGCCAAAGGACAAGCACTGGGACCTATGAGGTCATTCAGCACTGGAAAGGAAATTGAGAGGAGGAGGTCTGGAAGGTGTTACACCTTTCAAAACGTAGCCAGTTGCACTATGAAAAAATTGTTAGGAGAGAGTGGATGGCAAGACGGAAGAAAGATAATATGAACGGAGGTGCAGTAAAAGGAATGAAAAGGGTTGCAGCTAGGGGGCCGAAGGGACGCTGCAAAGAACCTTTAGTAACGCCTACAGTGCACTCAGTGAGGCGCACTGGGTAAAAATGTCATAGGAGAAGTGATCTATGCGTCATTTTCAACGAGGATAGTTCTTAATCTTCTCAAACCTCTGCGAAAAAGGGACAATTGCGGGGGGTAACGTTCACAGCACTCATTGTATTTATGCCGTGATTGGTGTTCTGTGTCCAGTGCAAACGGCTGAGGTTATTAGATGACGGATTATCCAGCCCAACATTCATCATGATATAATTCAGGGCTTTGTTGGTAATCCATTAGCGGAGTATTTTGGAGGGCCCGTCGAAGTGGATGGCCGCGTCTTGTGTGCTGGTGAATGTTGCAATGCACCATGCAATAATATCAGCACTGGCGATGATTAGTTTATGTCTTGAACCCTTTAATTGCCTTTGCGCATGTTATATTTCTCCTTCATTTTTTTTTTAAATAGTAAGGGAATAACGTATGTGTTTCCTCGACAAAAAATTTTGGTGTCACAGTTTGGTTGACTGATAGTTCTTAACATTGAAAATAAAGTACATTAGTCATATAACGACTGGGAAAAAAGTTCTGCAATTATGTATGTTTGTGTATATATACATACATACATATCTATATCTATCTAGCTATCTGTATGTATATATATATATATATATATATATATATATATATATATATATATATATATATATATATATATATATATATATATGTGTGTGTGTTTGAGTGTGTCCCAAAGGTTTATCAATAATAAGAATGTATCATCTGAAGAGTAAAATATAATTTCTTCTGCTCCCTGTCCTACATTCTAAACCGTCGACATATCTTTTCTTTACGAGCTGTTGTAACATCACAGAATTTTCACATGACCAAACGAATTCATGTGATCAAGTGTAAGCGAAGGTGTAACTATTTATTTTACATGTTGTACATATTACGCGGTTTTTATTTAGCATAGAACTATCTCTGTTCATGGGGATCTTATTTAGCTTAGTAACTGAAGAGTAAATACGCAAAACTTGAAATACGTATGCTTCAATCCCCATCACAAAAAAATAAAATTAATAAAAATGAGGATTAGAAAATAAAAGTACCGACCTATTGTACAGTAGTTATCATCGTGTCTAGACTCAATTCGAACTGCATTTTCTAACGTGAAAATAATTTTTCTAAAAGGCATCACAGTTAGGGAGATGTACTCCAACATGCTGTTAATCTTTTACAGAACATACCGTTATATTTTGGGGATATTTTTCTTAGTTACAATTGAACCTGGAAATAATTAGTAAGGGATATATCGATGATAGATATATCAAGCAATTGCTCTTGGTCACTACTGATATTCAGTGTAAACTATCTAAAACCCTTAGCTGGTAATGGACATCGGAGGAATTTGATTGATATTCGATAAAATCCAACTCCAGCATAATAAGTACATATCATAATTTGAAAAGTTACATGAATCTCTCTCTCTCTCTCTCTCTCTCTCTCTCTCTCTCTCTTAACTGGTATGAATGTTAGACTGATTTTCCCGGCACACGTAAAAATCTAACTAATATAATATAGGGGATCAAATTTAATTGCACGTCTTGAACTGAAACAGCAGTTTATCTCTCTCTCTCTCTCTCTCTCTCTCTCTCTCTCTCTCTCTCTCTCTCTCTCTCTCTCAACTGGTATGAATGTTAGACTGATTTTCATGGCACTCGTAAAAATCTAACTAATATACTATAGGGCATCAAATTTAATTGCACGCCTTGAACTGAAATAGCAGTTTACTCTCTCTCTCTCTCTCTCTCTCTCTCTCTCTCTAATCGCTTTTATGTGAACTCATCTCCCACTTCCATCAACCTCATCACCCGCTTAAAACCTTCAAACGAACCCTAAATCTTCAGGGATGCTGCCCATTTGGAGCTGCGACAATAACCACGAATAAAACATACATACATACATGCATACATATAGCCATACATATAAAAATACATATATCCATACATACATACATCCATACATAAATATATATATACTGTACATACATACATAAATAAATACATATATCCATACATACATACATACATACATACATACATACATACATACATACATACATACATACGTACATACATAAATATACATATATATGCATATATATATATATATATATATATATACTATTACATACATAAATACATATATATATATACTACATACATAAATACATACAAACATACATCCATAAATACATACATACATACATACATACATACATACATCCATACATACATAAATACATAAATACATACATAAATGCATACTTATATACATACATAATACTTAAATACATACATACATACATACATAAATCCATACATACATAACACTTATATATTAAGTACAACACGCAATAAAATTCCACTTATAAAGAAATCTTTGTCTCGTTGAGTATCCGCTTACGAAAATGAACACAATATTGTCACGAGATGCACTTTGAGGTATAAAATAAAAAGAGAATTCATTAGAAAGACCAAATTCATACATGAAATCCTTTAAAAGCGTCTAGTTATTCTGTGGGAAAAGGGAATCTTTTGCTTTGATATATGCAGAGCATGTCAAGTTTTCCATTCGGTATTGTTAATGAGAAAATGAAATGATGAAATACCGGGTTCCTTATTACGACTGTGTTTTTTCCAGTAATGTGAGGGGTTATGGGCGCAAGGCACGCACACAAACAGAGAGACAGTTATTATGTATATATATATATATATATATAAATATATATATATTTATATATATATATATATATATATATAATTATATATATATATATATATATATATATATATATATATACATATACATACATATATATATATATATGTATATATATATATATATATATATATATATATATATATATATATATATATATATATATATATATATACATACATACATACTTTCTTGACACAGACATGACATCGAAAACCAGAAAGCGCAACCGAAAATTTAACGATGGCCGAGGAAAGTTGTTTTTATCTGTTTTAAACAGGGGCCGGGGCGATCCAAACGCTCTCCAACCGGATTTACATGGCAGCCATTAACGGATATTATGACCCGGTCACATTTTCACACAGAAATAAAACGGAGTTTATCGGGTATCGCTACAGGACTCGACAAAATTAATTGGACAATTTTTGCTTCACCAAAAACGGGATGTATCAATGCAAATGATTGGGTAGGTGGTAATTTTACCTGCGTAACGTAATCAAAACCCATATAGCAGTTATAGTATTACGGCTAATATTGCAACAGCGAACTCGTATGGAAATGGGATGCTTCGTTGACAGTCTGGTACAGATACAGATATTATATATATATATATATATATATATATATATATATATATATATATATATATAATATATATATTATATATACAGTATATATATATATATATATTATATATATATATATATATATATATATATATATATTATATAATATGAGTCGTTGAATTATGTCAAGGGTCTGCGTCCCAGTGGTACCTATTTATCACTTATATAAATTCCTTCGGTGATAATTCTCCATCGGAGATACTCGAGGTAGCGTGTGAATTTGATATTAAACGACATTTGTAGCTTCATGATTGTATATAAATTCACGGTGTGATAAAAAAATTTATATATATATATATATATTATATATATATATATATATATATATATTATACATAAATATTATACATAAATAATGAAGGAAAAAAGCTTACAGGTAAACATTGGGTAATAATAGACCGTGTAGATATTAGTAAGTAATTAGAATGACGACTTGTTAACATTGGGACAAGCTAATTGGATAATAATCTCTGATCAGTAATTATTAGGACTGGAACACAGCTCACGTTATGAAAACAACACCAGCTTGCATGAAAGCAGTACAGATTCTTCAGGAATTAAGAAAAGTGTTCATTTGATCTGTACTTGCTGACTCAGAGAAATTATTATAAAACATACTTAATGCATTCATACACCGATACACAGTAATACAAACTTATAATTTATATATACATATGTATACATATTATATGTATATACAGTATATAAAATATATATATATATATATATATATATATATATATATATATATATATATATATATATATATATATATATATATATATATATATATATATATATATATATATATATATATAATATATATAAATAGATATTATATTACAGGAAAATAAAAGATATATGTTTTGTTTTGTTTATTTCAACACATTATCGAGGTACAATCATTGTACCTTGCAATTGTGTTGGAAATAGCACGGAAGCGCTTGGTACCCTTCCTTTTATTTTTACTGTGGCCTTAGCTGAATACATTGTCACACGCTATTTAGTGACATATAGGCATACATACATACATACATACATATATATATATATATATATATATATATATATATATATATATATATATATATATATATACACACAATATATATATACATACATATATACATACATATTTATATGTATAAATGTGTATATACACACACATATATATGTATAAATGTGTATGTATATAAAGCGAGAGAGAGAGAGAGAGAGAGAGAGAGAGAGAGAGAGAGAGAGAGAGAGAGAGAGAGAGAGAGAGATTTAAAAACTTGTGGATCTTTACAATTTTCTTTCGGGTTTAAAATATGTATCATGATAAGCGATACTGAAGTCCAGATTTGATCTTAACATACATGATTTTTGCCTTTATGCAGGTGAATATCCAGAGAAGGAATTCGGAAATGAAACTGTTTAAAAGGCGACCTTTCTCATTTTCTTTAACCGAGAGAGGAAATCGATTTGTTATTACCTTCACAGAAGTAACAATTTTTATAAAATTATGGTCTATGAAGGGGGCTTGAAGAAGAGAGAAAATCGATCGGAAGAAAGAACTAAAAAACAGGGAATCAAATAAGAAAATAATCTAAAAAATAAGGTTTGTCTCACGAAAATTAGCAAGGCTTAATTCACATACCAGGAAAGATACTGTATAATATGCACTGACACATAATAATAATGGCAATGACCGCACGCAGAAAGGTGAAACAAGTAACATATATCCCGTAGATTTAATCAAATCTGGCTGCCAACTTGAGGGATGTTTGTTGCATGAACATTTTATTACCAGTCTATTTCAAATATAACTCTAAAACCAATTCACTGAAACACTATTCCTCTAAACGTAATCCCTAAAATAGCATTCATCAGTACCAACAATAGAAGTGCATGTCAAAAGATTCCCTTAAATCCATAGAAAGCATCTATAATAATAAAGTCCGAGAGGATCTGATCTTGTTTGTCCTACCCCGGGTGACAGTAGGGGAGACATGACACAGCCACCCCCCCCTGCAAACCGGTTTGTCCGCCCCGGGTGGGGGCGGGGTAGGTAGGGGGAGCAGGAGGGTAGGAGAGACACCCACCCTCCTCCTGCAAACCTGTTTGCCTCCCCCCTCCCCCCGGGTGCGGACGGGGTAGGTAGGGGATCGGTAGGGTAGGGAAGGCAGCAGCCCCGGGTTCCAGCGCGCGTATAGTGCACGCCAACAAGCTCGTTTCTAAATAACACCAATTGAGGCGCCATCAAAATATTTCTCTATAGGTATAGCGATTCTCAACAGCAACACTTGAGGTCTCTGTCGAAAAAGTCCTCTAAATTAATTGGTATAGAATATTCTTCAACAACAGCCACAATAACATCTGCATAGGACAGAGAGCGAGCACAGTCTCATGGCCTCCAGTTTATTACTATGGGAAATCCCATCGTAGATCACCTTTATCTAAGACAAACGATATTGCCTTGGGAAATTTATGGCATCATTAAAAGTCCTCCTTGTCTTACAAAGCAGATCACAGGCCCCTTCACACATAGAAATGGTGTATTTTCATGGGCTGTCCACATAGACACCTTAAATAGGGTGTTTTTTTAAGAGATTTTTTGCCGGGTTTCTACCGAAAAGAAGAAAAACAAGTAAAAAATGCGCCGAAGTTTCTTCGGTGCAATCGAGTTTTCTGTACAGCGTATAATCAAGGCCACCGTAAATAGATCTATCTTTCGGTGGTCTCGGTATAATGCAGTATGAGCCGCGGCCCATGAGTCTTTAACCACGGCCCGGTGGTGGCCTTTCCTATATAGTTGCCAGATTCACGAGCATGGCTAACTCTAACCTTAAATAAAATAAAAACTACTGAGGCTAGAGGGCTGCAATTTAGAATGTGTGATGACTGGAGGGTGGGTGATCAACATAACCAATTTGCAGCCCTCTAGCCTCAGTAGTTTTTAAGATCCGAGGGCGGACAGAAAAAGTGCGCACGGACAGACGAAGCCGGCACAATAGTTTTTACAGAAAACTAAAATGTGAACATGGATAACAGAAATAAATGGAAGTGAGTTACTGATAACGTAAAACGTAAAATACAAGCAATCATTTCAAATGGTAATCCAAACTGGAACAAAAATGTTACTGCATGTCTTGCTATAACAGCCTCGGGTAAGTTACAAAAGCGAGTCCATCTTTCATAAAACCCTGATGAAAAGGAAAAATTCTTTAATAAAAACAAGGGAAAGTGGCATTCAAGAGATTGTGGAAGCCTCCTCGCTCTCGCCAAGAGAAAGTGGAAGAGATTCGGAATAAAATAGAAAATGCAAGGTGCGCTGACAAGCCAGGAGCCTTTGAATAGATGTCATTAGAGAAGGAGAGTGGGTAATATTACTGGAGCAGTGGAACACGGTGGCCCACGGCTGCTAACAGAATGCATTTTTGAAGTATTGGAGAATCCAAACATTCCTCATAAAAGCAGGCTATTTCATTAGTTTATGGTTATTACTTTTGCTAGACTAAAATAAATCTTTCCACAGATTTTCTTACATAAAAGTCTCAGTAACCTGTTGACAAAATTAAGCAAATTTGTAGAAAGATTCTCATACACATGCACGCATAAAAAACACACACACACACATATACATATATATATATATATATATATA
>NC_089791.1:37714882-37724882 GCF_040412425.1 Macrobrachium rosenbergii
ATACTAGTTTATATTGGACACAGTACTCCATTAAAATTATATTTTTAGTAGCCTAATAAGGATGAGTAACACTCGTTGTTTTCTTTTTTTCTATTTTAAATGAACCCCATTCGGTCACAACAACTCTTTCCAAAGCCTGGAAATTCGCAAATGAATCATGATTCTGCCGTCACTGAAATCAAATTAGAAAAGATGAGATACTGTGATGGAAATGACAGCAAGAGCTGACGTGGTTTCTCTTTTATCCATTCTGGAATCGCATCTTTTTCACCGACTACTGGTATCCATTTCTTTTTATCCTCGAAATTAGGGACATATAAAAGAAATTATATATATATATATATATATATATATATATATATATATATATATATATATATAGGTATATATATATATATATATACATATATATATATATATATATATATATATATATATATATATATATATATATATATATATATATATATATATATATATATATATATATATTATATGACATTTCTCTCTTTGTGACACAGATATCCCATTTATAATTTATTTTTGTAAATGCTGTAAACTATGATGATATACACATACATGCACAAACACACACACTTACATACATACATACATACATACATACATACATACATACATACATACATACATACATACATATATACATATATACATACATACACAAACCACACACATATATATATATATATATACATATAGATGTGTGTGTGGTTGTGTGTGTGTGTGTATGTATGTAAGCGTGTGTATTTGTGCATGTATGTATATATCATCATAGCTTACAGCATTTACAAAAATAAAATATAAATGGTATGTCAGGTCACAAAGGATAAATCATCCGCCCTATTTTACGAAAAAAACTATTGCCTTAAAATTTTCCCTCATGATCATACTTTAGTTAAATGATCATTATTACAGTCTACTGCAAAAGATGAGAGTACTGACTGCTTATTATGTGTTGAACTCTGAGCTGCGAATTACAGGGAAAACAGGTACAACCAGTGTTGCAAATATTTGAATGTTGACTATAACCCGATATGATTTTTGAATTGTTTATGGTTCCTGACACATAATCGTTCTTTTACGTTTATAATCCGATCTTTATAAGAAAAATGTTTTCTCATTAACATAATAGGAGATTTAATCACGTATTTATAGATTAATTTCTCTGCTTCGACTTAGAAATTTTTATATCGAATTTTGTTGTTCACATTTCGTACAGATATTAAATTGACATTAGAGAAGGAAGATAAATCTTATTTGTTGATATTCAACCCGTTTTTTTTACAATTAACTGAAAATCGAAGTGCCACTTTTTTCCAAAGCATGACCATAGAATTTACAAATAATTTCTTCAATAAGTTAAAAAAAGACTTATCCATCTTCCTTTGCTGCGAGTTCTGTTAAATCCGACATTCTACAACAAACATCGCGTCCCGGACCTCGAGTTTAACAATACTGTATTTTCTCGGCTTTATGTGAAATTGTTGACACTTCATTTCCGTCCTGTCACACACGCTCTCAAAGAAGAACTAAAAGGTCGTCAATTTGGCTTTGTTTCATTTTCAGGCATATAAAACACACACACACACACACACACACACACACGGGTGCAACCTGCGGCGGATCCTTGCAATGCTGGCAGAAAAATTTACTTGTTTTTTTATATTTACTTTAATTTAAACCGATAATCACAGTATCGGATAATAAATTGAACTGCAAGTTCTCAAACGCACGTTTGGTTTTTCATGAACCAAACAGTAATTTTAACAATAGCCAGAGAGGTATAAAATACTATGAAGGCTCTGGAATGGAATTAGCCGATTAGATTACGCTAATAATCTAATAATTCGCAGTTGAGTGGTAGATGTATAGAGATCTAATTGAAATTTTATTTCATATTGTAATTTCAATTAAATAATTCGATTTTAATGCAGTTTGTTGGAATAAATTAATATGTCCCCGTTAAATATGTAATTTTTGTGTGAAAAGTAATGTTTTTGATGAAAAAATATAGTAATTTGTTGCTTATATATCAAGACAAAATTAAATAGTGGGACTTCTCTCATTTGCTATATAAATAAGGTCTCGTTACCTAAATACAATCTTAAAATACCTTATAATTTTTATGACAGAAAAATCTTGTAACTTATTTGTGTTTAGAAACGCTGACCTCGTTATATGCAAAAAAATTCTGTTTTATATTCCCATTCATTTTTTGTATTAAATCTGTGAAGTCATTTCTTCATCTATTTCTGTTTGCATGCTTGCAATATTCAATAACTCACCCTTAATGTATAAAATATACAAAAAATTACCAAATATTAATTTTTAAGTTACGGTATCTCCATTAACTGTACGTTTATATTCGTCATCATCACCATTATCCTCCGCATTATTATTATTATTATTATTATTATTATTATTATTATTATTATTATTATTATTATTATTATTATTATAAATAAATTCAAGCTGTAACCCTTGTTGGAATAGAAGACTGCTACCAGCCAAAAAGGCCTATACTGTCAGTCGGAAAAGAGGCCTATAACTTCAAAGGAAATTAAAAGGTAGAGAGCAATCTATAACAAATTATTAACAAGGTAAACCAAATAAGTCACACAAAGTAAAGCAAATAAGATGAATAAAAAATAAACTGTGTGAGATTTTCGTTATCTTGCTGAACGAAAAGGCAATAGCACCAAGTGAGAACTTCTGAAGTTCCAGCGATTTAACTACACGAAGAAGTATAATATATAAGTCGAATATATAATTCCACAAGTTGGTCACAGCCTGAATAAAACTTCAAGAAAATTATGTGGCATTGAACCTTAAATAAGAAAAAAAAAGGCTTAGAATAAACGCATTCCCAGTGCTTCATGATGGATGGCACATTCTGGAAAATATGAATTGCAAGGGATGATCAAATTCTAAAAAAACAAAATTAATTACATAGCAAACTAAAGTGAGGCTAATTGAATGGCGGCCCCAGAGACAAATGCCCGGTGGTGGCTTGTGTTTTGGCACCCATAGCAGTGCCAGACGCACAGTTATATTAACTTTAACCTTAAATAAAATAAAACTGGTGAGGCTTGTGCTTGCAATTTGGTATGTTTGATGATTGGGAGGGTGGATGACTAACATACTGATAAATTTGCAGCCCTCTAGCCTCAAATTTTAATGACAGAAAAAGTGTACTCGGACTGACAACAGCCATCTCAATAGTTTTTCTTCTACAGAAAAATAAAAGAACAAAGACATATATATATATATATATATATATATATATAATATATATGTAATATAAGTATATTATATTATACAAACACTCCAAAATATAAAACAACAAACAGCCCACGTGAGACAAACGTTAAGAATTAAGCATTCTAAATAAATAAGTATGAAGCGTTCAACAAAACACCAGTAAACCGTTACCAATAAAAGGAATCTCCTTTGATGCCTCAGTTCCAGAACAACAAATTATTAGGTGCTCGGGGAGAAAGAAGTTCCATCAACTGCAATTTCCTAAAGTACACTGGTCGATAAAACAGACATTTCATTTAATGAAACGATTTGATACTCCCGGAACGTTAATGGATACGAAAACGATTTGTTGCCAGTAAATGCATAAAACCAACACTGGAAACCTTTTAGTGTTGTCCAAATGTCGGAAATAATAACTGCTGAAACATCGTTATGTGAAGTACAGATATATATTATATATATATATATATATATATATTACTATATATATATATATATATATAAATATTATATATTATGTAAACAAACAGATTTTCTTCTAATAAAAGGTGCCCATAAAAACGCCAAAATGTAGAAAGTTAATGCTATAACTTCGGGGAACAACTGTCTCCTCTACAGGCAGTTAGAATGAATGAGAAGAGAGTTACAGAAAAGCTCCTTTTAAATATAAATATATATATATATATATATATATATATTACATTGGAACTCTTTTGTCTAAGTATTGTTTATGATTTTTATCCATTGTCAGCCAATGCGATCAATATTATAAAAAAGCATGATAAAATAATGTTTATACCCAAACAGGAAAAGAAGTGAAAAAAATGTTCATCCAAAAACGTATTTGTAATCCAATATAGACAAGTTATTTAAGTTGGCGCTGAACAATCCTTTGTTCATGCGGTTTATCGATGCCGCAACTGAAGTGGTTAACAACGAAGTAACAATAAAAAAAGAAAGAAAACGCCGTCTGTTATAGATCACCTAATAGCCTGAGCGCCTCCCCCCGCCAAAAAAAAAAATAAATAAATAAAAGAAAAAAAATGGGAATCTGCGGTTGGTTTTTGTTCGACTTCGAGATCCATTAGCAAAGCCCCAAGTTGCGCACGAAACCGAACCTCTCGGGAACCTTCATCACTTCTATGTAATTGTAAGAAACTTTAGTAGCGTGTTTTCACTCCAGCCACTGACTCTGTTTCATTATACGAGGAAAAAGAGGTTGGTGACTAAATCGAGAATATCTGGTAGGAATGGAATGGAGTCTAAGATTTAGACCAAAGGCCTAAACCACTGGGACCTACGAGGGAAACTGAGAGTAAGAAGGTTTTAAAGGTGCACCGCGAAAATTGTTAGGAAAGGGGGCAGTATGATGGAAGAAAGAGAATATGAACGCAGGTGCGGTAAAAGGAACGAAAGCGGTTGTAGCTCTGGGCAGAAGGGACACCGCAGAGAACCATAAGTAATGCCTACAGTACAACGAACGAGGTGCACTGCTGGCGCTGTCCCCTATAAGAAGAATATTTGGAAAAAATTAAGTTCATGCAATATTTTGTAAAGATGAACTCAACATAACGCAATTGCAGACAGCTTATGAGCCGTTGTGAATAAAATGAGTAAATATATAGTATCTCGAGTACTTGCCCTTTGTAATATGAAGTGAATCGCACGTTTCCAATAAAGCCTTTGGGCTTTCACTATTTTTTTTTATCATCTAATAGTAATGACATCAGGCAACAATTCCAAAGTACTGTGATGACAGTCATCTGTTTCAATACGTCATGTATATTCACAAAACACAGCATAAAAGCGACATTAAACCTATCTTAGCGTCTCCATTGCGTGAACGAGAAATCTCTCTCTCTCTCTCTCTCTCTCTCTCTCTCTCTCTCTCTCTCTCTCTCTCTCTCTCCTCACAATGAAAGCGTCTTGTGATTAGAATAACGAGAATAGTAATTGCTTATTAACAAAAGCAAATTACTGTTATTGTATTCTAGACATAATTGGATCACTTTGTGTGGTTCAGGGAACGTTTTAATATTCAGCATAAGCGCATACTTCATATATATGTGTATATATGTATATTAGTAACATAAATATATATATATATATATATATATATATATATATATATATATATATATATATATATGTGTGTGTATGTGTGTGTGTATGTGTGTAATAATAATGTGTGTGTGTGTGTGTGTATCTTTGTGTTATCACCAAACGCTTCCTATGACGTTCCGTTCAGATGGCCCAAAAAATCGTATTATCAGGAAATGGATCGATCCTGCCTCCATTCTTTGTCTACTCTATCTAGACAGCACTCTCATAATTTCTTAATATTAAGGCCACCATATATTCCCGAGTCTGTATGGCCTCCATCCTACCAAGACATGTTGATTATACATGAAAATACTTTGTAAAAAGAATAACGCGAAAAAGCCACTGGAAAGGAATATGAGGTTAGTAATAAGCGAATGCAAAATAGGTTCATTTTAGAACCCAACTATTTTCCTCTTTTGCTATTTCGAAATCAAACTGAAATTAAAGAGAAACGACTACCGCAAAATTGTTGTCACGAAATTCATTGACGAAGATGAACTGAATTCTAAAAGAGAAAAATGTTGAATGAAAATTCTAGCTCCCAAATCCGTTTGATTTAATTCTTGTGAGACGAATAAGCTAAAATACACATTAATTACGAGACAAACTTGGCTTTCAATTTAATGTTGAATTTGGCACGCGCGTCAGTATGAATAATAATTCCTTCGGGTGGAAAATAACAAGAGATAATTGTAGAGGTTACCTGTTCCAAAAATATTAATGATATGACATTAGTATTGTAAGTTTGGATGTAAAAAATTTGCAGTTAGGATCAAGAAAAGAAAAACGTGTCGTAGCGACAGATGACACACACACACATTGCTTTGTAATTTGCTGTGTAGTTTTAAAATTACGGCTGATGCTAAACCACTAATGTCAGAATAAAATCTACAGTTTTTTTCTTCTGAAAATTTGCAACGAAATGCAGATATCATTCATGAACTAAGAGAGAGAGAGAGAGAGGAGAGAGAGAGAGAGAGAGAGAGAGAGAGAGAGAGAGAGAGAGAGAGAGGCTATCATGTCTGAAGTAATTTGATACGGTTTTTATTAAGCTGAGTAAATTTATTTCTCCTAAATACCAAAGGCAGAATTCACGACAAGGACTCTGAAGAAAACTATCGATTTCACATCATGAAGTCTCGAATTCAACATTTCGCCTAGCCATGCGAGTTACGCTTTTTATAATGCTTCTGTGTTTACAGCTTCGTGTGTCTATTCCACTCAGAAGTTTGTTTGATATCTAACAACACCCTGTTTGGTGAAATATACTTCTGAGCATATTTCCCCAAACAAACAAAATTTCCCGGGAAACTAAATATCACACAATGTTTACTCTGACTTCCATCAACGGCGCAATTAATCGCTTCCCTGATGTCTGTCTTCATATCAAAGGAATTTCTGCTCGGCCAAGCACGAGAGCATTTTTTGCTGTCAGTCATTTATTGATACACTCCAGGTCATCCAAGCTTTTGCCCACTGGCGCGTGTCTGCTGGTTCAGACACACACACACACATACATACATACATATATACACACATGTACTGTATGTATGCACACACACATGCACACACACACACACACACACACACACACACACACATATATATATATATATATATATATATATATATATATATATATATATATATATATATATATATATATATATATATAATATATTTTTGAGGAAAAGTACTTTTTCAGTTTTACAGTACTTGCTGACTATAATTACCTTCTAAGATGCCTCTATATGATATATTCAACTTTTGTAAAATGGTTCATGCATCCTGAAACTATAACAATTCTGTGAAATAATAATCTGCTAGCTATCATCACGTTCCTTATGTCAAACCAAAAAGACGAACTTGATCATAAGAAATTTAAAAAAAAACTTTATTTTAGTCAGGAATAAATACTTTTGTAAGCGTCGTTAATTGTGTAATGCATTGACAAACAAAGCCAAATCGAATCTAAGTCTTGTAAGTTATGAATCTAATGGCTTAGTAATCCTTTAATGCAGATTCAATCTGGCAGAGCTGACTAAAATCAGTGGGAGTCTAAACATTTTAGGATTGTTTACAAAGCTGTCTTGCTGTTTCGGTCTATTTGTGTGTATTGCAAATAAACCTGCGTTACCATACCGCAAAAAAATTGGGGGGAGGTGTCAAAAGGGCCATTACTTACCGGCCAAAAGATCAAACCAAGATAACACCCTTATCTGAAAGGGTCAGTGGAAATTATCAGCCATAAAAATAAATATAAATACATGGGTGCAAATTTCAGTATATTACATGAAATTTAGGTGTAAAATGGGATCCAAATTTCAGTTTATTACACGAAATTTCGGTGGAAATTTATACTAAAGTTTCGGTTTATTACACGAAAATTAGGTGCAAATTTGCACCCAAATTTCAGTTTATTACACGAAATTTGGGTACAAATTGGCAACCAAATTTCAGTTTATTACACGAAATTTAGATGCAAATTTATACTAAAATTTCGGTTTATTACACGAAATTTAGGTGCAAATTTGCACCCAAATTTCGGTTTATTACACGAAATATAGGTACAAATTTACACTCTAATTTAAGTTTATTACACGAAATTTAGGTGCAAATTTGCACCCAAATTTACTTATCAAATTAATGTAAAAAAAAAAGCACCGTAGAACATCAGTATCTGATGAGGAATATTTTCCCTTCGCAGGCAAAGTTCTCTAGAACCAAGTTGCATACATCATCCAACTTATTGCATTATCTCTAGATGCAAGTTTCTCAGCATCTTTCTTTCTGAGTTGCATTACAGACATCGCAACCCCTAACAGGAACACCTCTCGACCTTAAATCGAGTGTACCAGTCTTCCTTGCTGAAGTCGATGAGGGAATCGACATGGAATGGTAAGAGAGCCACTTCGAGCACAGAGTGCGTGGGGTTCGAAGCTCCAAATAATAGTCTGGCCGAGTAGGAATGCTATTTATAATATTATTATTTCCAAGAGTGTGGTGCTTATTTTTTTTAATGATTTTTTGCAATGACCTCTTCATGGGATAATGAATGAAAAGCTGATGATGCTAACGAGAACATTAAGGAACGGTGCACTGTGCATTACAAATAATTACATGGCAAGGGACAATATTGTCAATAAGACAAAAGATTTCCATCACCTGGTGATAATGGGTAAGCGTCTTTTTTTTTCTAAAAAAAAAAAAAAAAAATGACATTAGTTCGAGTTATGCTCTGTGGTATAAAAACGACTTTTTCAGTGCTCAGTTTTTGTAACAACAACATTGTGTGGTGGCTTTACTCAGGTCTGATGACCTGACAATTGGGCCTCTTTGAGTTATGCCATGATGGGAAAATGGCAATTCAAGGCATTCATAAACAATGACAACCCTGAGAAATGAATACTGAAATACGAGAATGAAGAGCTGGTTGAAATTAACGCAAGAAACGTCAGATCTGATTATGTCTTCGTCATACTGACTCCTCTTTCTCTTGTAGATATTAAATATTACGCGGACTGAACAGCAGCAGGCGAAAAGAGCGAGCGAATCAATTATTCTAGTGATTAGCTTGACGTCTGAGTTCCTGCTGCTCTTCTGTTCTTACCAAGTGCCTCCTGTCATTCAAAACTAGACTGAATTAGTAACAAACAATCTAGTAATAGATGAAAACGATTAATATCATAAAAATTTTTAACAGAGTTTAAAACTTCACGTCCCTATCAACATCAAAGACATTATGTAAAACATCTTCCATGGAAACGGTACTACTTAATACATCTTCTATGGAACCCTGGAATGTGATGTTGCTTTCTCTCATCTACTTATTTGGGACAGTCCACTATCATACGCTCTGCACTGCGGGGGATATCACAAAGACCACACATTGGTGGTCTATCACTCTCAAAGATGAACTTACTGATAGCTGAGTATGACCTATTGTAAGTCTATACAGCCTCGGATGAAGTCACCGATTTCCCTGGTATGATGATGAATTAAAGTCAATTGAAGGATCGATTTCCTATTTTAACTTCTTCCCAGTGAAGGAATTCCATTTATTTTGCCATTTCCGTTTCATATAAGACCGGATGGGCCATTTAATATTGGTATAATCAATACTATTCTGTTCTGTTGCATCGTTGGCGTCCATGCCTGCTTGTTCGTTGCCCGTAAGCTTTGAATATGCTGAGAGAGAGTGAGAGAGAAGGCAGATATTTCTCCGAAATCATAGGAAACATTTTCACCTATTTTTTGTATTATCAAGTATTGTGCACACAGGAGGCATGGGAATGAGTATTGTATGTGTTCAGTGTCTATAACCTTGATAAATGTCATCTCTAGGAAAATTTATGCAAGTTAAAAACTGCTTATGCACATGCCAATGTTCTTCAGGCTGTATAATAAAATTGGTGTATATATGTATGTATGTGTATATATATATATATATATATATATATATATATATATATATATATATATATATATATATATATATAATGTGTGTGTGCATGCGTTAGTCTGTGCATGCGTGTGTATTTCACCTTAATCAAAAGTTTATGTTTTTCTTCAAATAATAGCATTTCCCTTTCGCTATCCAGCTTTATTTCGTCTA
>NC_089791.1:37729882-37739882 GCF_040412425.1 Macrobrachium rosenbergii
CCTGAACAATACATAAATATTTCAGTGATATTACGATTAATATATAATAGTGTTTAGAATCAGATAAATTACAGTTCCTGAGAAACTGCGCTCAATTTATGCCGTTTGGTGTTTTAATTATACCACTTGCAATGACATTTCCGTGGATTTTGCTCCTCATCCATGCTTTTCGTAAGCTTGATTTCTACCTTCCAAACCATAAAAAGAGTATTTTCCTCTCTCTTCCAAGAGAGCTTCAAACAACCATCGATCTATGGAAACCCATCTTGATAAATGGTGCTTCTTTGTTGGGGGCTTCCATATAGATGATCGTCTTTTATAGGGAAGACGACTCTTGCTCCTTTCGAAGCGATGGACATTCCAGTGACACACCTTTTTATTATGGGAAAAATAGCAACGATGTTGCTATTTTCTATTGTCTGAATGACCTCAAGCATACGTGGTACACACTTAATCTTAGGCAATTTATCACCACTAATCATTCCTTGAAATCTCAAGAAAACGCTAATTTGTAACTCCCTTCAATATCCTGTATTAAATAAACAATACTTGGTAGTTTCTCGTGATCATTTCAGAAATTCATGAATTCATGTATAACTTGCGTGCTATGTAGTCGCAAAGACCATTTAATTCTTGTAGAACTTTCCTTTTATGTAGTCGAAAAGACAGTCTTGCATCTTATTAGAAATGAATTTATTGCTTGTAGAACTTTCGTGCTATATTGTCGAAAAGACCAATTAATTCTTGTAGAACTTTCGTGACATGTAGTCGAAAAGACAGTCTTGCATCTTACTTGAAATCTGTTTAATTCTTGTAGAACTTTCGTGTCATGTAGTCGAAAAGACCATTTAATTCTTGTAAAACTTTCGAGCACGTTCCTAGATTTCAGCTACCTAGTTTTCAATTCCAGGGTTTTGACAGAGACGAAAAAATTTACTGCGTTCAGTTCTGATCTGACGACATCTCTTTAGCCACTCTCATACTCATTGTATGGTGTATTCACACTTCTAAAGGTTTTCGTGATAAGTTTAATCATTTCACAAATATTTAAGTGAAAGTATTGCGATACATGTGGCAGAAAGCTGCAGTATCTCAGATTGTTAACATATATGAACTGAAAATTCCTGTTAATTATTAGTAACATCAAATCTGATGCCAGTATAGTACAGTGAAAACAAGGTGGTCTAACTTCAACATGTCATCTGAGCAGGGCGTATATGAAATGATCTCACTTAAATATACGTGGCTTGCGAGACCAAGCACAGACAGTAGCAATAATCACAAGAAATGTCGGCAGCTGTAACTGCACCATAAATGTCCAGGCATGACATTGCTAAAAGTGGCAGCATTAACATTAACTGCAGCTAAATGATAAAGGATTAAATATTTGGAGAATATTTGGAAGCATAGCAACAACGAAAGTATATGCTCAAATATTATCAATGATTAAATTTTACTTCACGATTTTTCAGTCGTTTAGAGATTAATTAATGGCATTTTTAGCATTTAGGGTTATAATTTTTCTGGACCTTAAAAATTAATTATATCCTGACGTTATACGTTCCGTGTATAACTGTGGAGGATAAATGATCTAAGATTAAATGTATACTACGTAAATGCTGCAATAAATTATAAAGAAAAATACCAAAACCTTACTAAAAGTTAGTAAATATTTCTATTTGCTTAATAGAGTCACGCTTATATATCGAAGTTCTGGTTACAAATCAGCTAAAGGTAGCAGTTTTCAGAATTTTAAAGTAGCAATTTTACTTCGGATGTTATACTTATATTTCATCTACAAAGATGATGCTGCAAAAACGTTCAGAGTTGTACGTATACTTCAAATATCTAGAGAATTTATGTATCTAGCGACACAGGCCTTCCTTTGCTAAAAGAAAAAAAAAGTGTTCTATCTATATGCAAAACGCACCCAAGAGCAATTCCTTGTGAACACAAATTGCTCAAATTGGCCGTTTACCAATTTCCAAAATTGTTGGAAGAAATCATTCTTGAATAATATTATTATCCATCAGGTTGATATTCATCGAGAAATTCTGCCACTGTCCGTATTGCCTGTAAATATGTGGTTCGTGCGTGCTCAGTATTTGTTGGCCTGGGCATCAAAATCGATACTTAGATGTGATATGTGGCATTTAACATTACCAGAGATGTCTTTAGGCAATTTATTATATTAGTTGTAGAACTGCTTAACCTACGGAGTTACTGTGTTGAGATTAAATACAGCTATACCAGAGAACTATAGATTGTTGACTTTCTTTTCACTCTTAACCACCTACTTTCTGAAGCTATCCAGAAATCCATTGCGAGCATTCAATAGCGGTACTGTGTCACTAAAGCAGTACCAAACGCCTGTTGTTCGTTCACTCGCTCTGCTGTGAGAGTTGAAATCGATGAGTGCAAGACTGTCAGTCATAACGTCAATATCGATATGTAATTATGTAATTGAGGTACATGACGCTACCGTTTACTGTACAATTCCGTCGCAGAGTCCTCAAAGTATCGTGGCTCTTATAGTGTTTGGCTTACTAATTTCTGTAATGCTACCTCTATGTCACGTCTCTTGCTGCTGTTCTTTTGATTTCTTTCATAGCTGTTGTTATTTTTGCCTCTTTCTGTTTGCTAGCTGCTTCATTTTTTTGTTTTTTTTATCTATATTCTATCACAATTCTTATTTACTGAATCTATCCTGCTCTTTTCCGCACGCGAGAACCCATTTTATGGAAATCTGCTTTCTTTTACATTGCATTTTGGAGGAGGTTCATATGAATTCCTGAATAAAAATGACAATTTTCATTATTATTATTATTATTATTATTATTATTATTATTATTATTATTATTATTATTATTATTATTATTATTATTCAGAGAATGACCAACCAAATTCAAAATTTTACATTGCCAACTTACACAAACATTTATAAACAACAGGTTTCGCGAATTGGGCCGGCTTTCATTAATGGAAGGTGGCCATTCACATGCGAAGTGGCTGCTTAATCAAATCGTGTATTAAGGTGCAGCCCAAAAGAAAATTGCCTGTTGAATATTAGTTCCGCGGTCCGAGGTGTATTGTGTGCACAGGGAAGTTTGCATGCTCTTGCTTTTTCGTACCCGAGGGTGATTGCTGAAGTAAGCTTTGCCGATGTGTATTGTTTATGCATGATGTTTAAGTTTGTGTTAAAATTTGGCGATTTTCGAAATGTCGATACATGATTAAATCTGACGCTAAATCAAAACATTGTGGGGGAATTATATTTAATCTCCAGCTCATGAAGATAAATACTTTATACAGTTTTGAGAAAGTCAGGTACATTTGTAACTAATTCACATAATTTCGATCCAAATAAATTAAAGCTCACTCCAAAATTTGATAGTCCTCACAAAATACGATTATTTTGATACACATCCCTCAAAAATAAAACATTGAATAAAGACCAAATACTCTCAAACAATTCGAGTCAGAGCTAATCCATGTGCAGGATAAAGAATCAAGAGTTAAAAACTCACATAAAACCTTTACTCCCAAGGATAACACTTTATTTTTTTTTCTCGAATTGAAAATTCAGCTCGCTTAATATCAGCATTGTCAGTGACATTGCCCTTTAGGCATTTGATATATATTCTCAAGAGATTTTCTGCCCAATGCCATCATCCTCAGTCATCAAAAATCCAAGAAATTTCATGATGACTGCATATAAACTGAATAAAGTATTTATTCTTCATGCACTTGTGTTTAATTGATATGTCTCACAATGACTGAATTACAAATATAAACTGTATAAAGTATTTATTCTTCATGCACTTGTGTTTAATTGATGTGTTTCACAATGATTGAATTACAAATATAAACTGTATAAAGTATTTATTCTTCATGCACTTGTGTTTAATTGATGTGTTTCACAATGATTGAATTACAAATATAAACTGTATGAAGTATTTATTCTTCATGCACTTGTGTTTAATTGATGTGTTTCACAATGATTGAATTACAAATATAAACTGTATAAAGTATTTATTCTTCATGCACTTGTGTTTAATTGATATGTCTCACAATGATTGAATTACAAATATAAACTGTATAAAGTATTTATTCTTCATGCACTTGTATTTAATTGATATGTCTCACAATGATTGAATTACAAATATAAACTGTATAAAGTATTTATTCTTCATGCACTTGTGTTTAATTGATATGTCTCACAATGATTGAATTACAAACATAAACTGTATAAAGTATTTATTCTTCATGCACTTGTGTTTAATTGATATGTCTCACAATGACTGAATTACAAATATCTGAAGATTATGTAAAATCTTCAGATATTTGAAATTAATTTGAAGTTAAACTGAAATGATCTTACTATAATGATTATGGTTCACGAACTAATGAAACACAAAACTCGTCACTGACCGATAAATATCTGAAGCTGTGCTTTGGTTAGAAGATAGATAAAAGCTCGATGTGGTTGATGGCAATTTAATACGAGTAAGCCACTCGTAAAATATAAACAAGTTGTCTGAAAACAGTGGATGCTTTGTGTATGTATGTAAGCATGCATGTATGTATGCATGTATGTATATATTGTATATATATAAGTGTATGCATTTACGTATGTGCGGATGTATATATATGTATACATACATAATTATATATATATATATATATATATATATATATATATATATATATATATATATATATATATATATATATATATATATAGAGAGAGAGAGAGAGAGAGAGAGAGAGAGAGAGAGAGAGAGAGAGAGAGAGATGAATAAGTTGTCTGAAAACAGTGGATGCTCTGTGTATGTATGTATGTATGTATGTATGTATGTATGCATGCATGTATGTATTTGTATTTATGCATATCTATATGTGTATGCATTTCTGTATGTATGTATGTATGTATGTATGTATGTATGTATATATATACTGTATATATATATATATATATATATAAATATATATATATATATATATATATATATATATATATATATATATATATATATATATATATATATATATATATATATATATATATATATATATATATATATATATATATATATATATATATATATATATATATATATATATATATATATATAGAGAGAGAGAGAGAGAGAGAGAGAGAGAGAGAGAGAGAGAGAGAGCACAATTTTCAGTCAAACCTGTATTTTATTGTGAGGTCACCTGAGGTAAAACAGGTCACATAAAAGCATTTAAAGGGCACATCTCAGTAGCACATGTTATTTTGTAAATATCAGGTAATAACCAATATGATATCCATTTTCCTTTTATAACTAGTTATTAATTTACCCCCTTCGACAATATAATAAAAGCATGGATTATTTATATTTTATTCTTCATCTTGTCACTGACAATAAAGTAAATTGTTTTTATTTTTGACGAGAGAAAGACAAGAAAGAAAATCTATTTTACAGTGATGAAAACGTCCAGTTGCCTAGTTTCAGAATAATCGCGTTCATACACTTTTAGTCGTTTTACGTTTTAAATTCAAACCCTGGAAATGTGAATTCTGTAACTTTTTTTTAATAAGATAAGAACTTACATATTCAAACCCGTATGTGAAATATATATATATATATATATATATATATATATATATATATATATATATATATATATATATATATATATATATTATATATATATATATATATATATATATAAATATATATATATATATATATACATATATATATGTATATATATATATATATATATATATATATATATATATATATATATATATATATATATATATATATATATATATATATATATATATATATATATATATATATATATATATATATATATATATATATATATATATAAATTACTATTGGCATTGCACCAAGCTTTCTCTTTAAAAGTACAGAAAGTAAACTGCACGATTTCGCTCTCCAGCATTTATTCTGTGTAGCTGTTTTGTGTCAATCATCTTTCCTATGCAAAGCGGGAAAAGAAATCGGGGAAGGGCACTGCAAGGACGCCAGGAACGAGCCGGAACGATGAAATTGAAAAGAGCATCGCAAATTCTTCGTGTGGGGGAACTATTCTGCGAAATTCGTCCCAACGACTTTGAGCTGAATCGAACTGAATATAGAATTTAGGCCAAAGGCCATGTACTGGGACCTATGAGGGCATTTAGCGCTGAAACGGATATCGACAGTAAAAGGTTTGAAAGGTGTAAAAGGAGGAAAGCCTCGCAGTAGCACTGTCGTACAATTGTTAGAAGAGGGTGGAAAGTAAGATGGAAGAAAGAGAATATGAAAGGAGGTACAGTAAAAGGAATGAAAGAGGTTGCAGCTAGGGGCCGAAGGATCGCTGCAAAAATTCTCAAGTAATGCTTACAGTGCCCCCTACTGGGGAGGGGGGTGTGGGGAGACAAGGGCACGTTTTCTCACATGCTGAAACATCATCTTGATTGACTGGATGGAAAAGCATTCTTAGCCTCATTAGAGACATGCAAAATGTCAAAGACCTCCAAATGTTATACGACTTTCCACGTGCGGTGGACTTTGCTTCCTTGATGTACAAAGGCATCCCTCATTATAATTGGAGAAATACGAAACGTCAAAAGATTCCAGTTTTCCGGAATGCAAAAGAAGAATAATTTACCGGCGTAATAGTTTACTTCGATGCTATCCTGTATGCCGCTATTTTCAGTTATAATGGTTTCAAATTTCGAAGACCTGATCATCATCACAAATGAAAGTAAGTCAATTTATATACATAAATTATATATATATATATATATATATATATATATATATATATATATATATATATATATATATATATATATATATATATATACATAATTATAATATATATATTTGTATATATACACATACACGCACACAAATATGTATATATATATATAATTATAATTTATATACGTATATATATACACACACAAATATATATATATATATATATATATATATATATATATATATATATATATATATATATATATATATATATAATACATACTCACGGAATTTAAAAATTTCAGAGCCTAACTAGTAATTTCAACCTGACATTTTCCTATGAAGACCTCATACAGCAGTTTTTATCGCTCGATAAATATGAATTCCGTATAATATATAAACTAGATAATTCTAGAAATGATAAAATATGTGAATACGAGTTTGACATTTCGCAGCATGCATTGACGAAACTGTACCTGATCATATTATGCAGAAATGTGATAGCAAGAAAATAATATTTGCAAAAAGATGTTCATAAGGTAATCAGGTATTATTGCAATTACTGAACTGTTGTTTATAACGTTTATGTAGTAATCCACGAAGCCTGGAAAATCGACGACATTTGAAAAATACATAAGCAGATGACAGGAAATAAAAATAAAATCCACAGGTAAAATAACAGACAGCTCGCGTGTACTTAAGTAAAGTGTACCATAAAATATGAACAAATACGCATAAAAATGAATTGGCCTTTAACAGGCAATAGCCACATTACCCAAATCACAGCCTTAATGGACCACAATGGAAAATGGTAATAAAAGATTCCTCACTGAATAATACACTCCTCTAAATAAAATTGCTACACCGCATTAAGATGGCAGTTATTAGATATATAACGGAAGCGTGTTTGGTTTGCCATGGTTGTACCTTTCAAGATTACTTGAAAAATGAGTTTGGGTTCGTTCCCTCAAGGCAACTTATTAGTCTGAATGATAGAGAATATATCTATTTAGTTATTTTATTTAAAATAAATCATATTGATTAGTACAACTCGGTTTCATTTCCTTTCATGAAACCTATCAGCCTGACTTCTGAATCAAATTTATATATTTAGCTTTTTCGTTCAAATGCAACCTAAATGCAGAAAAAAATTATTATTTGATCTTCGTTCCCTTAAAACAGCTCATCAACCTGACTGCTACTTTATATCGATCCATTTAGTGTTTTGATTCAGACAAGTTCAAAGGTAAAATACGACAGTTCACTTACGTTCACTCAACGCAACTCGACAGGCTGCCTATTAAATTAAATTTAGCTTTTGACGTAAAACAGGTAAGGTATGTACCTAATTCAGTCGATGTTTAAATAATATTAGAAAAACGTTCACTTCGTGTTTTCTCTTCAAGCCCTCTCAAACTAACAAAAAAGTATATTATTATAACTGTAAATTTTTTGGCTGAATATATTCAATTGAAAACAGTTCAGTGACACTCCTTGAAACTATTCGGTCAACCAGGACTAATAATAGCGTATTTTTTTTTTTTTTTACTTTTATTCAGCACGACCTGATTTCCAGAAAAGGTAAGACAACAACAATTCATAAATAAAACCAACGGCCGCAGAATCAAATAAAGTTAATGAGTAACTTTGCAACATGTTCATTGAATGACATCGGATGCTATTTCCGTCTTTTTATGGGCACCATGACATTTTATGATGAATTCTAAAAAAAAAAAAAAAAACTGTACGAGCTCAGGGAAAATCCAGTTTTTGTTTTCTCTGTTTAGATATATATATATATATATATATATATATATATATATATATATATATATATATATATATATATATATATATATATATATATTATTTGCTGTTGTTAATAATCCATAGCTAAAGTTACGATTTTTTCTTTTTTTGCAAATGTGTGAATGATTGTATTTGTTTTCAGTTCTGACCTTGGCATTATTCTTTTTGAGATCATGTCCTCTGTTCATCACGTTTTTATCTATATTTCTTGTTATAAGTCCGAGTTATCTTTTTATTTTCTTATTAATCAACTTAAGAATGACATCACAGACTATTAAAGGTACTAGTTAAAATTGCCTCATTCTCCGTAAGGTTCCTCAGACCGAAAGTCTAACCCTGAATGAGCTTGTTATGTACGAATTCCTCATGTGAAAAACTGCTCTTAGAATGACATATCAAATCTACGTTGAGAAAGACAATGGGTTCCTTAACACTGAAAGATGATCATTTTCTTAGAAGTGAAAAGAATTTCTATACAGAAGTGAAGATGGAAGCTGACTTTTTTTTTGTATCAAATTCCTTTTGTATTAATGCGAGGTAATTAGCTGGGCAACAATGGGGCTAATTAGACAACGGACGACTGCCATCTACAGAAGCTGGAATGGTGAATAGCAGAGCTGAAAAACCCCAGATCATTTTCTCTTTCAATTTCATCAGGTAATGAAACGGGACCTATTTCTTCACGCGCGGCTGGGAGGCTGGCCAGATTGGGCAGCGGATATTGAGCCTGGCTGAATAAGTAAGTACTCGCAATCCTCAAATAAGATAGGGCCACTGAGAGAGCGTTCGGTTTGGTGATTCCCCTTTGCTCATAACGGCTGGGATTATCATTTCTAGTCGTGGAAAAATCAACATGGTATAAGAAACTTTCGTATTTTAATCACCTATGATTTAGAATATGCCAGTGCAATTCTCCCATAAGAAATGACTGTAATATTTGAGTGATTTTGCGATGAAATCATTCTTGTAATGTAGCAGTGGTATTATTTTTCCCTGCATATCCTTGCTTAAGATTTTATAATATATGAATTCACTGCCCTTAAATTATCAGTCTTAAACGCAAGAGACCTTTATACGAGGAAATCGAGAGACTAAAATTTTTTAGTTTCATATTACGAACGATACATATTTCACACGAATGAGGCTAACGGGTTCACATAAATTGTATTGTTATTTCTATTTTGCACCAAATCAGAGGGCGACGGAAATGAAGTGTCCCTTGATCTCGAGGGAGATGGAAATTAAGTCTGCCTTCGTATCGAATAAGTTATCAAAGTTGTCAACGAATAAAGGGACACTGTGTAATTTGGATTTTCTTCCTTGTAATAAGACACGTGGAGCAGTGTATGAAACATTATATCCCTTTCTGATGGATCATGTTGATTACGAGAAGACGTTTGACAACGTCCAGAGACCTACAT
>NC_089791.1:37742382-37764882 GCF_040412425.1 Macrobrachium rosenbergii
ATCCGAGGGTGAATGTTATGTGCGGGGAACAATCCTCTATCACACTCAAAAGTTAACTGTTCACGCTCTTCTGGGTCCAACACGTTTCACCCTTACGTTTTTGTATCACTTTCTTATACTCCTGCAGTGCGTATCTGTTACTTGGTTTATTTCTTCCAGCTTTTGACATGATAACCTTCTCGATGTCTCAGTCAAGAGAGGAATATTATAAACACGAAAAGAGGCAAATTACAGTTATTTCACAAGAAATTCCTGAGTTCTAAAAAAGGCAAATTACAGTTATTTCACAAGAAATTCCTGAGTTTTAGAAGGTTTTAATTTGAATATATGAGGCCTGGTTTGTTACCTCTGGGCTTGACCCAAGCAACTGAGACCATTCGATTAAATGAGAAAGATGAAAGCTTAGCAATCCGTGCCGTCGGAAATGTAGGGGTATCATCAAAGACACAAGAAATGATTAGCTGAATGAACGGGGAGGTGAATGGTACGTCCTAACATGATGGTGTTGATTTTAAATGAGGGAAGTATCCATCAAAGATATTGACAATTCTGTTCTTCCACAATTACCATGAAATGAAACTGGCTTAACGTCACGATTTCATTTATTAAACATGCAATCGCATAATACATGTCCAATGCTGAAATTATCCTTTAGTCTTAATGATAAATGTGCAAATGTTTCTAAAAAGTAATTGGTTCCTGACATTGTCTGAAGTAGAAATTTTTGCTGGTCATGTATCAAGAATTGGACGATACATCATTTTTATTTTCTAATTTTTACTTGTTTTTAATTTTGTACTTGGTGTTTTGGCGTTTTATCATTTTTCTCATTTTTCTTTGGCAATCTCCGAATCCTTGTCTAACGACAGAACTTATCATGAACTGATATCTTAATGTTTCTATCCCGAGATCGTTCGACCTTTCAATAATGACCACGAATTAAAACGATAATAGTAATCGAAATGGATAATATAATAAATTCGTTCATCTTACTGAAATGTTGGTCCTTTCCAGAAAGTTGGCTCGGCAGAGCAGAAAAGATTAGGAAAATATTTCAGTTAAATACTGGAGGGACGAATCAGATGTTTCAATGGACCAGCAGAGTGGTGAACATCCAGGAAGGGTGATGGTGCAGCATTTCTCAATGGACTGACGATGCTGATGAGGTTTATGTGTAGGGCTCAGTAGGCGGAGGGACCACAAGACTTTCGATTATCTTTCTTATCCGGTTCGATTTTTATTTAGCTGATGATAAAGGATATAAACACCAATACCTATGTACGTTATCTTTTATTCAGAAAAACATTTTGTTTGAGAAAATTACCCGTTTTCCTTAGCGTTTACTGTAAAACTATTAAAACGCGACTTATTTTACTCAATTATTCTCTATTTAACCAAAATATACTGTTTTCAGTACATATTGAAGCAAAAATATTCAAAACCACATATGTACAAAAAACAACAGATTCAAGTTTTACTTTCATGTTCACTTACACTAAATTAAAGCATCTCTCTCTCTCTCTCTCTAAGATTTGTTTTTTCTTTACTTCTTAGTTCCGTGAGCTCCGTATCTCCTAAGTGCCCCACAGTCATCTAACAATAATAATAGTAATAATAATGATAATGCCATTATTAATAAAAATAGATGTCACCACAACATGATTCTTTATTTAACAGCTAAAAATAAATGAGTATACTCTGAGAAGAGGTACAATACATTCAACGACATCTCCTCCTTACTTCACACAAGGACACCTTGACACAAACGCCCATTCATTTAATATATTCGTTAATACTCAGCATCCCAAGGGCCATCCTTCCCCCACCCCCCTAAAAAAATCTCATTTAAAACCCTGGATCGCATTTCCCTGGGGCTCCTTCCCCCTTATCAAGGGTCACGATTTTTCACCCACAGGCACTACGGTTTTCCTGTCTGTGGCTACTTTGCTTACTTAAGGGGTGATTATTATTTTACTCCCCGTTCCTTTGACATTTTCCCTGGAGCTGCATAGGTGTTGCATATTTCAGTCACATCGAGGTTATTCCCTATATTACATTATCAATTTATGATGATTATTATGCGATTGCTTCTGGGAGTCTATCTATCTATCTATCTATCCATTTATCTATTTCGATATATATATATATATATATATATATATATATATATATATATATATATATATATACATCTTTGTATATATATATATATATATATATAATGTGTGTCACTGTATATATATAATGTGTGTCAAGCAGATGATACTCTATCAGTTGAAAATAACAGAGAAAGGATGCAGATGCTAATGTAATAAATTACGTGTTTATGAAGACAATAAGCTCACGGTTGGCCTCGAGAAAGCTAAGGCATTTGTGAGGACGACTTCACACTTTGCACGCTGGAGCAAATCGTTATTGTCGAAGTCAGGATGAAGTAAGAAATATAAGAAATGACTTGCTGCATAAATGAAGCAACGAAGGCAACAACTCATCCAGCGACGTTATGCAAATGTCGTCGAACCAAATTTCATTCACAGAAATTTCGGGAGCAGAGCTCTGGTTTTCGTCGCTAAGAAACAGCAATAGCTTTAGCTGCCCTTCACTGAAGAAACACCGAAATACATATTTGACAACATAAATGCGACTCGTCTTCACGTCATTTACAAAATACGCTCTTCATGGTTAAGTTAAAAGGAAGGCATCACCTAAAATCACTTTGAAGATGCCTTGACTCAAGCCTTTCACCCACCCTCCTTTGATGAGACCTGATTTATCTCAAAAGACATCAAAGGCCACACATTTTATAACGTAAATAATGGCTCTGGAGAGGCAAATGCCAATAGCTAACTTAGCTACGTAAGCACTTCATAATGAACTTCATATTAACCCTTCGGTGTAGAGGAGGCGTGATTATTGGCCCCTAATTATTTCTCAGAGCACATCACACCTTGACATCTGACCGTCTCAAAAAAGTATATTTTGACTGAATATTGTCATGCTGCTAAAATAACCTTCAAAATGATAGAGAAGATGGTTTACAAAGCAACATACCAAACTGTCTTATAATGATTCTGAAATGTATCTGATTAGGGATAGCACCAACTAATTAACGATGATTCTTAATTAGTAGAACTTTTTTCATTCATTGTATTCTTTATGAATGCTACCTTAAATACTTTAATATCTTAAGCACCTTTATACCTTAAGTATTGGCTGTATTTAGTGACATCCATGAAGCATCATACAACGAAGTTTCAGCCCACCTGAATGGACAACAGATGAATGTGTCATCGATCATTCGGAACACAGTCAAAAACAAATCAAAATGTAATTATACCCAACAAAAGTTGCCCCATTAGCAATGTTTACTAGTAAGCATATCTAAACTTGCATCGACGGTATTCAATAAGCGACAGCACATACACATTAAAAAAAAATAGTTCTTTTTCTTTTTTGATGTATTGTTCTCTATCTTTACTGTGTTCAGAACCTGCTTTGTTGTCGATTTGGCATGACAAAATGTCGATTGTCTATTATTATTATTATTATTATTATTATTATTATTATTATTATTATTATTATTATTATTATTATCTTATTTATTATTTTATTTATTTATTTATTTATATTTTATTTATTTATTTATTGTTGGTAAGCCTCAAAGTCGTTACCCTCTCCCGTCACTCAAGAGTTTAAGAGCTTTCGTGAGGTTAAGAGGAGTCAAGTCCGGCTGAATAGCTCAAAAGGGTTAAAGAAATATGCGCAGGTTGAAGATGGACTCTGAAAATCTGAATTTAATTCATTGTTCAATATATTCTTTGACCGGGCGAGATGACAATCTACAATGTTCAAGAGAGAGAGAGAGAGAGAGAGAGAGAGAGAGAGAGAGAGAGAGAGAGAGAGAGACCCTTGCAGTGTATGGAGTGGATGGGAGGATAAAGGGTGGAGTGTAATTGCCTAAGAGGGAGACGGACAAAGAGAGAGAAAGGCATGATGATGATAAATGGAAATATAAAATTAGAATATTTATCTCAAGAGTGTCCCCTGAAGATCTGATTATGTTCCCAAGCTTTCAATATCTCCCTTAACTGTTCATGGCATCAAAAACACTTGCCCTCGGCCGACGACCTCCTGGAGCAAATATCGCTAAAATACGAAGATAAATGTTTTTGGGGGATATATTTCAGACAAATTAAGAATAAACGAAACTAAATTCATAAACTCGCTCTACATTTTTTTCGAAGCTTATTAATTTGAAGCCTTATTTTTCTAATAGATATTTCTATTTAAAATCAGATTTTTAAAATATAATGAGGTCGTATATCCAAGACCACATCCACCAACCTCAAAAAACTGCTCGTTAATGTTACTAGTAGTTTCTTGTTAGGTTGTTTCGAAGACATTTATGAAGACTATGAAGAACATAACCACGATCTGTTAAAGATAAAGATTAAATAAGATCATTGTCTTGAGTGTCAATGTCAATCTTGGTACATTTATAAATACATATTTAAAATCCTTAAGCTCTACCATGCGGACAGCAGTCCTCCTAAAACTTGATGTTTTTTAGTGTATTTTTAAAAACAACAAAATTTACAATCAAGAAAATGGTCTTGTTTCATCCTTAATGATCTTTATTCATTGTTTACTATTTCACAACAAACTTTTTTTTTTTCCCCCATGCACAGTCGACCTACTTAAAACAATACATACAGTACGGAAGATGAAAAAAAATTAGTAATGGTTTTCAAGTAGCAACTTCACGGAATTTAACATTTTTAGTGTCTTTTCATCCCGGCAATCCCCCTCTCCGTGTGTCGGGGCTACAGCTCTCCATATAGAAAATTAACGTACTATACTATACATATATATATATATATATATATGTATTATAGATATATATATATATATATATATATATATATATATATATATATATATATATATATATATATATATATATATATATATATATATTATATATACACACACAGCCATCGCGTCTAACAGCCTCTGTGAGATTCCTCCACTCGAGTCTTTCCTGAGACTTATCTTCACGAATCCCCAGTGATCTCCGGCCTCTAGTCTCATGTTTCTGTTCCAAAACGGTCAGGATCTCCCACTTCCTGTGGTGGCCGCTGGAACCGAGCTGACACCCTGCTGACACCCAGGGGAGACTCTATCCCCCCCCCTTCATTATTATCTCATTTGCATAAGGAACTTCCGTAATTTCCTTTATATTATCGGTCACACTATTCCGCCCATCTGACCCCTAGTAGTCTTCTTAAGGTTTTATTCTAATGTCGACAAAATGATTCAGAAGTAGTATTATTATCATATAATGATTCGTGTACATTTTACAATACAAGCTTTAATAGATCAATGTATTATCTTTCTTTTGTATTCAATTTCAGTCCTATTTTATTTCCAAATCTTATCCTGCCTGCCCATCGTTTGAATTGCCTTTGTTAGTGTTTCATTAAATTGCAACTCAAGAGTGCTTGCATTGGGTATCATTGTGCCTGAATGTTTGAAAGGCTAAACCTCATCAGTCTTTTCTCCATCTAGTGTTATTTCATCCCTTTGTGCATACTCTGCCTTCAATACTTCTGCTTTCAATATTTTCCTTGAAGCGCATCGCTTTAAGTATATAATACATTAATTTAAGCAGGTTTTGTTAAACATACAGGGTTTTGCTTGTTAAAAAGCATCATTTGCAAATACTAAGTGTCAAGTATCTTTCCTTACTCCAATATAAACACTCTCTTCCATCTGCAACTACTTTTTTTCATTATATATCCAATCCGTGAAAAGAGCAAACAACCAAAAAAATATATACATAAATAATTACAAACCAACACACACATATGCATATACACACACACGTATATATACACAAATACTGTATTTAGCTACAAATATCGTTTAATATCCAGTTCACTCTATCTCGGGAATAACATTATATTCAAAGGAAAATTATAATTGCTAAGCGCTTCGACACGCTTATCAATCAATTATAATTCCTCCCCTGGGTATATGTTATTCCTAAAGAAGAGCGAACTGGATATTAAACGACAATTGTAACTTAATATTTGTGTGAATGTGTATGTGTGTGTGTGTATATATATACATGCAACAGGGAGTTCATCTATGATTATGAAAGTTAGCAATACATGATTTTGTACAATAACTGCTAGCACCTCTCTCAATACCTCTCTGCTAGCACCTCTCTCTCTCTCTCACTGCTCAGCGTGTTTTCAATAAGAACGTAAATGAAATGTACACACCGACATCAAACGGGTCCTGACAAAAAAGAAGAAGGTAAATGGAAAGTAAATACATGAGCGTTCTCTCCTGGAATGCAGAAAAATTTGATCCGGGAACCGATAATCTCAAAAACCAGGTCTCAAATGTACACCTGAGTATTAATCTGCCGTTTACAGAAGGGCACTGGCTTAAAACTTTTATAAGCATTCCTTGCTGGTGATTAAAGAAGGTAAATAGAGGTTACACACTCCTTATGTATATTCATGTCACCGTTTATTTATTTCTCGTTACACGCAACATCACCCAAGTCTCTGAATTGGTTATGCGTCTAACATCACTATCATGAAATGTGGTTAATTAGGGGAACGTGATGAAATGCTGTTAACCAGGGGGATGTGATAACATGTGGTTAACTAGGGGAATGTGATGACATGTGGTTAACTACGGGAATGTGATGAAATGTGGTTTTTTACCTAGGGAAATGTGATGAAACGTGGTTAACTAAGGAAATGTGATGAAATGTGGTTAACTAAGGGAATGTGATGAAGTGTGGTTAACCAGGGTAATGTAATGAAATGTGGTTAACTAGGGGAATGTGATGACACATGTTAACCATGGGAATGTGGTGAAACATGGTTAACAAGGTTAACGTGATGAAATATGGTTAACGATGAAAATTTGAAGAAATGTGGTAAACTAGGGGGATGTGCTGAAATGTGGTTAACTAGGGGAATGTGCTGAAATGTGGTTAACTAGGGGAATGTGCTGACTGGTTAACTAGGGGAATGTGCTGAAATGTGGTTAACTAGGGGAATGTGCTGAAATGTGGTTAACTAGGGGAATGTGCTGAAATGTGGTTAACTAGGGGACTGTGCTGAAATGTGGTTAATTAGGGGAATGTGATGAAATATGGTTAACGATGAAAATTTGAAGAAATGTGGTAAACTAGGGGGATGTGCTAAAATGTGGTTAACTAGGGGAATGTGCTGAAATGTGGTTAACTAGGGGAATGTGCTGAAATGTGGTTAACTAGGGGAATGTGCTGAAATGTGGTTAACTAGGGGAATGTGATGAAATGTGGTTAACTAGGGGAATGTGCTGAAATGTGGTTAACTAGGGGAATGTGCTGAAATGTGGTTAACTAGGGGAATTTGATGAAATGTGGTTAACTAGGGGAATGTGATGAAATTTGGTTAACTAGGGGAATGTGATGAAATGTGGTTAACTAGGGGAATGTGATGAAATGTTGTTAACAAGAGGAATGTGATGAACTGTTAACTAGAGGAATGTGATGAAATATGGTCAACTAGGGGAAAGTGATGCAATGTCAAACTCTTTCCTAGAAGAAAATGGCAGATCCAACCCTACCTGACTCAAATGCACCAACTAAAAGTAATAGACGCTTGGACTACAGCTGCGGAAATAGATTTGGCGAAGACGTATCCTCACGTCGCGACAGAGTATATAGCTTATCTCCGAGATGCGAAAATGGGAATTGCTCACTTGGAATCTGTCTGCGCTCAAGACAAGAGAAGACTAAACTTGGGTAATACTATTGTGGTAATGATGACAATATTGCATACTTTACTGAGAACACTTAGGTATGTTGCGTCTGGTTATATAAAGAATGTGAGGATCTTAATTTTTGCTCAGATGAGAAATTGTTGCCATTAGACTGTTCATTGTTAAGGGTATGTGATACAGTATAGTTACCTGCTTGAAAATAACTAGTAAATTAATCTACGTCAAATTTTAAGCCGCATCTACAGCATGGTGCAAAATACTACCCCTTACGTTTATTATTTAATTATAAAATGTTAAATTTATAATCCGTCGAAAATACATATATACATTACAATGACAAGTAATGTAGTCACAACAATTGCTTTGAATGAAGAACCCAAATGCACGGAGGAGCATCATCATCTCTTACTCAACCTTCCCCTCAATGAAAAATGATGCTCCTTCTTTCCTAGGTTAATATTGCTCGAAAATGATGCTCCTTCTTTCCTAGGTTAATATTGCTCGCAGAAAAATTGCGGCATTTGGGTCTCTAAATTGGATCTCTGATAGTGCTATTGAATAAGCTTCTTGGGAAATGGAGAGTCATTTGCAAGCTCTGAGATGAGATGTTTCTAGTTGCAAACAGCCAGATATACCTACTTGCATAATCCTTTGCATCTACATGTGTATATGTATGTACACATAAATGTATATAAATACACACACATATTACACACACACACACACACATACACACATATATATATATATATATATATAGTGTGTGTGTGTATATATATATGTATATATATATATATATATATATATATTTATTTATTTATAAATGTAATATGTGTGTGTATTTATATACATATATGTGCACATACACATACATATACACATGTACATGCAAGAGATTATGCAAGTAGGTATATCTGACTGTTTGCAACTAGAAACATCTCATCTCAGAGCTTGCAAATGACTCTCCATTTCCCAAGAAGCTTATTCAATAGCACTATCAGAGATCCAATATATATGTAGTATTATAAGTGTGATGCAGTTCATTAAAACAGTGTCAGTGTGATCACTTTATAATCTCTCTCTCTCTCCCTCTCTCTCTCTCTCTCTCTCTCTCTCTCACACACACACACACACTGTCTCGATGTTCTCAAACCAGGCAACGGTTCAAATCCTGCTTGAGTGCAAGTTCGTCCCAAGGTATAGTGTAATTGGATGTTATACGGTATTGGTGACTTAATATTTGTGAAAATAAAAAAAATTCTTCCGTGTATAAGTGACATATATATGTGTGTGTGTGCGTGTTTAATCAAATACTTTAAATGAAAAGTTGTCAATCATAAACTGAAAATAGCGCAAAATATGTTAATGTTCTACATGCTTTAAAGAATAATCAGGCAGAATATCATGTTTTGCCTTACACCTCTATGACCGTTGGGTTATTCCTATTTTGACAAACGTAATGTTGACAAAATGCATTAGTATGAAGCGAAATCCACCTCCGCGTTGCTTGTCACCCTCAGTTAATTATGTGTCATTTGCGGTTGGGTCGTGGGTAAAAATGAATAAAAATGACTCCGAATCACCACGCTATCTGCCAGATATTAAGCTGAAATCAGATATGAATTAACTGTCAGAAAAGCTTGTTTACACGCAAACATACACGAACAACAGTCAAACATTCGACAGATTCTCCAAGGCTTTTTGGACGGAGCACTCACAGGGAATACTGTAATCAATATCCTTACCTATGCACGCCTTGCTTGGAGGAGATATTACTTTACAATATTAGAAAAAAAGAATTCTCACAGGTCCTTCAAATATTTATAAAAACTATTATCATCAGTAAAGACATTTTTTTACGTATGCGATCTTAGAGTCTCTTCAGTGTCTACTGACAACCTTGAATAATTCCGTTTTACTGATGAAATAAACCAAACTCATTATCTTTTCTTTTCTTTTCAAACATTATTACAAGGGATTTGTTTCAACCTTCCATGGAGGTTTCACTACGAAGGAAGTGAAACGAGAAAGAAAATTGATGTGAGCGTAAAATTGTTGAAAAGAAAAATTATGTGAACATAAAAGTGAGGCAAAAGAAAAAAAAAATGGACGAGGTAATTTTTTTTTTGTGGGAAAAAGAAAAATTGGCATGTAAAAGATTGAACGGCTAATATTTGTGGTTTATAGAGTGGTGATATCCAAGAGTGCTGAGTGGTGGAGAGCTGTAAAATGGTACGAAAATGCTGGAAAGGAGACTATCAGAGGGGGGATATTAGCAAAGTTAAGGAGGGAAGAGCGAATAGACTCTAGCGAGGTGGAGCCATGCATAGGAGAAAAGAAACACCTGATTTTTTGAAGTAAATGGAAATAATAATTACGAACGAATGCAGAATAATGAAAGAGCTGGATTAAACGTGAGGTGTTGTAGGGGAACGGACAACCCTGTGGGGAGAAAAAGTTGGGATTCAAGATTGGATTGCCAATACTTTTTCCTTGAGCTGAAACGTGACTGTAGACCAATCATACATTAAAGTGAAAGTTTATGCACTGAATTATATACGTAACACACGCGATGCAACGAAGATTCTAATGACGCAAATAGACAGATGGACTATGTAACAAGGTATTGTGCTCAACGCCATTGTCATGTGGGGCCCCAAGTCTTAATAGCTCTAGTCTTTTCAGCCCCCTATTATCTGTCATTTCAGACTTAATCCAACTTAACCTAACCTGACCTTAAAAAATGGACGATATATCAGGGGCCGAAATGACTTGCGACAAAAAAAGATGGGCCATTGTTACGCGTCATAGCTTTTACATTAAGTTACCACCGGAGGTGATGAATAATAATAATAATAACAATAATGGAATTATTATTACTGTTACTTTTAGTAGTATTAATTAAAAAACCCAAATTTATTTTATCCCCACTCTATATAGTTCCTAGAATTCACATCAGTGAAATGTAAATGACACCAACATAAATCTCGTTGCTTTTCTATTTCTGGATTTCTTTGTTACCTGAAATTTAAGATATGTGAAAGCTACTGTCAGGCACGGTACTAATCAATGATTTACGTTAAATAAATCTCTGAGGCAAAAACTGGAGCAGAAGCTTAGAGCGACAGTGTCCGCGTCCCTCGTATTCAAGTTGGTTTGGTTTCTAATCTACTTCGGCTGTACGGGGATTTAAAATCGACTTCGTTCAACGTTTTTTTTTTATTTAGTATCTGATTTAAGATTTCTTGAAAGTGGATAGTGTCATGACTTCAAGAAAAATTACATCAGTTCATACGGTCATGTGAAACATGTACAAATAAATAAATGAAGCTTTGATTAGGGATCCTTCTTTCATAACGGTTAGTATTCTTGTAAAAGTGTTCTGGTAACTTAACTTCTTATCGTATTCTACATAACGCAAGAAGAGGTTTAAATAACAGAAGTTATATTACAAAGTTACATTATAGAGTCGGGACTATGCAACCCATTCTTTTCCTACATAAATATGGAATATCAAACAAATTCTGGTATGTGTGCATAAACATGGTAACTGTAACGACCGATAAGGATGTATCTTATCGTAAATGTTCTAGAAAAATCTTTAAAATACATCCATATGCTTATAATGATGAATTTACACTATGTCTCCAAGTCATGGGTTTTAGGTATCTGTTGGTGTCCTGTCCTATAAGACTCATCTTAAGCTCTGTGCTGGATATGTAATTCGTTCTCAAATCCCCATAACTTCTAGTAACCAGGTAACTGTGAACTTGGTTAAAAAATCGCTCGAATTACCAAGTTGTTTTTGGGTAGGGTGTTTTTTTCGAATGTCCTTTTTCGTGTGCAATTTGAAGTAAATTTAAATATAAAATAGAAATATAAATTTTTCTCTAACCTAGTTCCTACCTCTGCGACCTGAATAAGACATTAATACTACTACTACTACTACTACTACTACTACTACTACTACTACTACTACTACTACTACTACTACTAATAATAATAATAATAATAATAATGATTATGTAACTTGCATTTATCTAAGGAAATTTATATCTCAAATAAAGCCTGCTGACAAATTCAATTTACAATAAACTGTTACTGAATTAAATTTCCTTCCGTTATTATTGAAGAGATACGCATTTAGCTCTGGCATATGATCGTCCTTGGAAGACATCTGAATCAAGCTGACCCGGTCACAAACTAGTTTTTCTGTTTTTATCTATATTCGAAAGTTAAGTATAAAAAAAAAATGAAAAATTCGGAGAGAACGAACAACCAAATATATCAACTGATGATGAAAGATTTCATCAAAGATTCAAAATGCGTTTACAAAGTTGGTGGAATGGAACATAAGTTATGGGTTCAGAAAAGAGAGCTGAATTTTTTCTCTCCATATTTTATACAAAGAAATGCCAAGGCTTGTCTCATGATGAATGAGTGCGACTGTAAATGGCCCTCTTCTCGATTCTGGTGCTTGGGAGCTGAAATATATCACGGCGAAGGAGGAAGCGGCCCGGAAAATATTTCAGACGAATCTGGCGCTTAATATTTTGAAACGGTCTTAATGCTTCCATTCATTCCTCTCTCTCTCTCTCTCTCTCTCTGTCGCTGAAATCTTTTACCAATATACACAACTTTAGAGTAAAAAAATTTAATAAAACCTTTCCTCATTTTCTTATTTATTTTTCTTTCAATTTTTGGTTGCACAGATGAAGCAGATCTCTCTCTCTCTCTCTCTCTCTCTCTCTCTCTCTCTCTCTCTCTCCTCCTCCCCTTTCTCTATCGCGTCTTGTTACGAATGTTCTCCAGTCACATAAAAGGGCTAATTCACTTACCCTCGCTGACAGTGGATATTCCTACACCCCTTTTAATAGAGAATAAACTCAAGGCTATAGTTGCACCTCTAAATTCCGGAATTCTGGTTCTATTAATTTCAGAGGTTCTGTGATGTAGTTCCCGAAACAGGGAATATTAAGAGCCTCGGAATTAATACCACATAGCTTATTACTATCAAAATGATTATTAGAAACAAAGGCAATTTCTGAGAAGTTACTAATGCGGCCTCTGTTTCAGACAGTGATAATATATCGAAATCTTAATAGAAAATTATCGGGGGTAATTGAAATGATTTACGACATAGATTATCGTAGAATACTCCATAAAAATCTTTCTTTTCAAAGAATGTCACCAAATCTTGTTTAGGCAATAAAAGTTATATCTCATTATTTTCCAGAACTTTCATGTAAATGGACATAACATATTGGGTGTTCGATAATCTAATGAGTTTTATGTAATTGAAGAACCATAACTTATGTAATGGTAATGTAAGTAATTTGCTCAATGCTTCATCAAAAGCATAATAGCCTAAATAATTCACTGTATTCGCCAATTATTTCATCATTTTTATGAAGGTTTTATGCCTTTTTGATATTTATTATGACAAACTTTCTGTCTTATTTACCTTCTCATGGCTCTAAATAAATCTTAATCTAGGTTTGACTTGATAAGCGAAAAAACTTATTTTGCAGCCGAATGAAGTTGGATGTTGTTCATATGCATTAAATATCATAGCAGTTAAATATTATAGTAGTTAGTGGAAGAATAATTTGGCAACGCGACATCTGCGCAGTTTTAAAGACCTCATAATTCCTTAAAAAAAAAATAGATGTCTTAATTTTTTAAAGGACATTCTACTATGAGCGCGTAAATGTAGCGTCCTGCAACTCAGGGAGCAGAAAAACACAAAAGGAATGGGAGAAACTTGTACGGCGGGAATTTCACAAATGACAGGGAATCTAAAATTCATGATTTGTGTGCTCGAAACCCCGGACTATCTTTCGCAAGCGTGTCATTTGTATCCAAAGCAAACAGGCTCAGGGGCTTCGAAAAACGCGGTCGGGCAAAGATCCAAAAATTGACTTTCCATTAAAGAAGAAGAAGTGAGAGAGAGAGAGAGAGAGAGAGAGAGAGAGAAGAAGAGAAAGAGAAAGAAAGAGACAGATGAAATGGATTTTACAGATGTGAAAAGTGGCGAGATAAAAGTCATCTCACAGTGGTTTCACTTGGCTAAAATAAAAGGATGGGGAAAAAAGTTGGGAAACAGATAAAAAAAAATCTTCTCTTTTGTTAGCTTTTTATTCTCACTTAATTAACAATTTAGTGCCTCCAGTAACTTCTGTTAAACCAATTTCATGCCTCATTTTCTTTATGCTTATAAGATTAGGGAATTCTTTTAAACCTTAGCTTACTACGTATCTACATCTGACTACATATTTGGATGTTTTATTTTCCTTTGCTAACAATGCATTGTACTACTTTAATCTATGAACTGTAATTATTAGGTGTTATTGCAAGTCTTAATAAAGATTTCTTTATTAAGTTGAAAGTACGTTACAGAAGACAACTTAAAAAATAGGTGAATTACATGTGGTAATAGATTCGTATGCAGATAATACACAGCCACTCACATGAATATCACAACATATATGGACACACACACACACACACACACACTTATATACGGGTATATATATATATATATATATATATATATATATATATATATATATATATATATATATATATATATATATCTGCGTGTGTGTGTGTGTGTACACCATAAAAGTTGTTGTATCTACAAACAATAAACCCCAAATGTCGTTTAATGTCTAATTCACTCTACCTCGGGAATAACTCCAAAGGAGAATTATAAATAAGTGATTTGTCACCAGGGAGATTCGAACACCAGACTTCTTTGGAACCGAAAATTACAGTGACGCTTTTCACCACTGAACTAATTCCCAAGCAATCGGGAGTTCGATCTCTCAGCTGACGAATTACTTATTAAATGTACCTGTAATTCCATTTGTGACTTCGGTGAATATTATTCCCAGAAAGCTAATTTGGAATATTAAATGTTACATTTGTAACTCCACCGTCCCGTGGGATCGAACCAGCGACGGACGACACACAGTGACACACAAACATATATATATATATATATATATATATTGTATATGATATATGATATATATATATATATATATATATATATATATATATATATATATATGTATGTGTGTGTGTGTGTGTGTATGTGTGCGTGTATTGTGTGTGTATACGTGTCTGTGTGGGTGCGTTTGCAATAAATTACAGGTAAGCAAATGGTCAAAATAATTGGCGTCCGTTAAAGTAAATGTAAACTAAAAGATTTCTACAAATAAATCCAAATAAAGCTCTGGCCGTTTTTGGGAGCTTCAAGTTTAAGAATGACTGAGCGAAGGAATCAATTTTCTCTTATTATTTTCTCTAGTAAATGAACAAGCTAGACACGAAGGTCGTACGTTTTGGAAAGACACAGAAGATAACGACACTGTTAATAAAGTATACAGATTGTTTTGGATAGACCACGCATTCAATCATAAATACACAGGCGAGCTCTTACAGCATTCAGACGATATAAAACGTTGATGCATTTACAGCACAACACACCTTCGTCAAACGAACACGCCTCGGCAATAAAGCGCGTCATCGAGGCATCTCAACAGAGCAACGGATGAAGCAGAGGCTTTGTAGCTTACAATCTGGGAGATTTATTAAAAACAGAGGCGGGGCCACGGTCTCACCCCCCCGCCTCCCTGATATATTCTTGCTTCTAAGAAGCCAAGACAGAAAAGGAAACGGCTTTTACATGAGCGTTCATCCATCTTAGAGCAAGCTTTGTTGCGGAGCTCATTATTCTTAGCATGGAATCTGTTCCATGGGTATTGTCGGGTGTTTCTGGAAAAAGTGAACTGTTATATGTCACGTTCACTTCTCCTGTGGCTTTCAAGACGGCTATGAATGTGATTTATATATTACCGTTGTGCCTCCTTAATGTTTAGTGTTATGGGTTTGAAATCGCTAAGTCGGTGTAACGATGTTAATCCCGTTTTCACTTGATGTAGGTGTATATGTATATGTATATGTATATGTATGTACATATACACAGACATGTATATATATTCATTCATATATATATATATATATATATATATATATATATATATATATATATATATATATATATATATATATATATATATATATATATATATACATACGTAGATTATATATACTGTATATAAATAATATAAATCACCGTTCACATACAAACATTTACAAAAATAAAAAATTAAAACATATGCAAATCACGAAAGCGCTTTAACGATTAACAATTCCGACTGAAAGATGAACTGAAGAGAATTATACCGTAGATAAATAAAAATACTGCTTCTGCGAGCGAGTGATCAAATCATTGCCAACCCCATTCATCCTCGCCCCCACACCGCCCATATTTTCCACCCGAGGGTCTTTGTCTGCAAATGAATATTCAGATCATGTCGTCAGAGAAATTCTTTCTTTAAATGTCGAGGACCACCTGATCCCATCATCATCCCTCACTCCCTCCTCCCTCTCTCTCTCTCTCTCTCTTCATTGGAGGGGTGGGTAGAGTTGTCGGCTAGCACGCTGTTGTCCCAGCGTTCGATTCAACGACCGGCCAAAGAAGAATTAGAGGAATTTATTTCTGGTGATAGAAATTCATTTCTCGTCATAATGTGGTTCGGATTCCACAATATAAGCTGTAGGTCCTGTTGCTAGGTAAATCTAATCCTTCGGGCCAGACCTAGGAGAGCTGTTAATCAGCTCAGTGGTCTGGTTAAACTAAGGTATACTTAACTTTCTCTCTCTCTCTCTCTCTCTCTCTCTCTCTCTCTCTCTCTCTCTCTCTCTCTCTATCAGTAAATTGTATCTAATATTCTTTTCATATTGCATCTATTTCTTCCTTCATGATAAAACCAAGCTTTTTTTTCAGGTCGAGTTTATTTATTCCAGGTGACTCTTTTATCGGAAAAGCATCAATTCCTTGCCTTGAAACTTGTTAAAATATATTTTCATGAGCCCACTACGTGCTCCTCGCTGAAACATGGCTGTAAATTCAGCATGGAGTAGAATAACATAAATGCATTGAAAGCATCTTGTTCCTTTGACCTCTAGCAAAGTTTTGTACGCGTTGTCTTGAGGCCGGTGTATTCTAAAAAAAAATAAAGTTTTTTTTAGCTTGCCTTTCACACCTCATTATATCTGTGATTAATTGATTAAAACATTGCTTCAGAGATCTTATCTCTGTGCCCGTACTCTTAGCTTTCCAGTTTTGAATCTTATTGAATAATCTATTTCATTTTTTTATCTGCACTAAATTTCAGTTTCTTTCAAAGAATATCGTCAAGAAAGTCGACAGCTGCAAACATACAGTGTAACTAAGGGTATTCATCTTTGAGAGTAGACGCAATCTCTGGAACTAACACTGTCCAGAAATTGTGGTTGGTGGTTTTAAAGACATACGGACACCTTTCTACGCAGTGCTTTGTGTAGAACCTTCTTGCTTAAGGGGTTCCTAATTTTCCTTACGAAATTATATTGACTTATTCATTATATCTCATATTCATTCTGTTTTCATTAACTTATCACCTATAAAACTTTTTAATTGTTAGTTTATTTTAATACTGCAGATTTCCGGCTCTCTTTATGTGCTCCTTGACTCATAATCTAGCCACTGAAGTATGATTTGCAATATTATTCTTTGATCTCACCATTAACTCCTTGCCTTTGAAATAACCTCACCAAGAACTTGGCCTAAAAACAACCCTGTTCAACCATCCGTGTAGAGTAACTGACAACAAATACTTTTAAAATGTATGCTCCCAGATGTCGGTGTACAAGGGAAAATTTCTTCGACTTGATAACTTAATCCTTTCATTTAAAGCTAGCCTTCTCAATAATTTTTATATTGATGTACATTTCTACACACACACGCACACATACACACACACTCTCTCACAGACTGAAACACATGCACAGCTAAGTACGTACAGTTTACGTAGAAGTGTAGTTTCCTGCGACGTATTTAGTCAATATAGTCAACACGGAAATGACGTAGTAAAGACGAGAAGTCTGAGAAATCCCGGAAACTCATCATAGGGAAACGAATGAGGGAAGATGATCTTCCTCGGAATAATTACTGCCGAATAAAATTGACTTGTCATAAGAATTGCTTATTACCTCCTCCATTTCAAAACTCTGGATTCGATCTTCTAATCTCCAATTTCAATTTGTTATAGCGAATGGCTGGAATAGGAATGAGAGAGACTGTGGGGATTAATGATTCATTCTCTCTCTCTCTCTCTCTCTCTCTCTCTCTCTCTCTCTCTCTCTCTCTCAATTTATGCTAACGAGTTTGCCAGCCAATGATATATATACATGAAGGCATGGTATATGTATTCAAGATTTTATCCCAAAATTGGACAAATGGCATCGAGGCGAGGAATCTTCATATCAGCATGCATACATATATAAATGTGTGTATGCAAGATTGTTTACTGTATGTATGTATGTATTGTGCCTTTTTGTGAGGTCATTAGAGCATTTAACAGAAAAATAATGAAAAAATAAAACTTAATAAGTCTCACATATACCACTTTTATACCATTCTTAGAAATTCTGGTGAATAACGTTACATAAATATCAAGGTATACACAAAAAATCTCCATAGCTAAGCAAACCAGGCATTTATGAAACTGACAGAGAATAAGTTAGTAGCAACAGACATGCATTTCTCACATGGCTGAAAAAAATACCAACATTTACCTGACTGTCAAAAGAATAACCAAAGAAACTTGCATAGATGAGGTAATACTTTATAGGACGAAATATAACCTTACAACCGGCAGTAACCTTAAGATCGCCCCTTTATCAGGAGACATAGTCACTGCAAAAAGACTGGGTCTTACACAAAATCAATTGCCCTGGTGAGGAATGAGAATTTCACTTCAAATTTTCTAAAAAATTGTCAGTCAAAATCCACCCCAGGCAAGACCTTACAAAACATTGACCTCTGACGCCAACACTTTGAGTAAGGCACCACAATTCTGTATCTTGAAGGAGAACCTCGCTAGTCGGCAAAATTCGAGTCCCTTCGAGTCACCAGAAACGATCTAAAATAATGAAATTCGAGTGGATCTTGTTTGTCCTCCCCCAGGTGACAGTAGGGGAAACATGACACAGCCACCCACCCCTGCAAACCGGTTTGTCCGCCCCGGGTGGGGCGAGGTAGGTAATGGAACAGGAGGGTAGGGGAGACATCCACCCTCTTCCTGCAAACCTGTTTGTCCACCCCGGGTGGGGGCGGGGTAGGTGGGGGATCGGGAGGGTAGGAGAGAGAGCAGCACCGGGTTCCAGCGCCCACAGCGCGCCAACAAGCTCTTCATCAAATAATAGGCAAATTTGTATCCTATCAGCAACCTTAACAACGGCCAATGAAAATTAAGTAGCCTAAATGTCAATTAATATACACTTAAGTCAATAACAAATTACAACCGGATGTCAATTAAGCTTGCGAAAGTGTTTTGTGAAAATCAACTATGTTATTCCACAGTTTCTTTCTCCCCTTCATATGCTACTTCCCTTTCCAAAGTCTTCCGGGCTACCTAAAAAAGATAATCATGAGCTGCAAGAAAAGAATGATCAAAACTAGATGGCCAAAAAAAAAAAAAATTCTCCCATCCCAAAACAGTATCTTTACTTTCTCTTTTTTAAAGGAAAATACAAAAAAGAAAATAAGTAGAAAAGTAAAAAAAAAAAGTCAGGATTTCTCCTTTCCAGCCTTCGTGAGAGTTTCACGGATAATGAAAAAAAATTAGATCCGAGATTCTAAAGTCTCGAACTTTTGCAGTCAGGTAAAAGGATTCCAACTCTATCTTCGGGAGGATATTTGAACTCTGCCTCATGAAGCCTAATCAAGAAATACTTTTTTTTTCAGACACCTTTCAGCGAACGGATAAGGATTTGGGAGCTAAATAGAAAACTAGCAAAAATATGAGGATGATGATGATATAAGGATGATAAGTCAAAGGTAGATTTATGATAAAATGATAATACGTCCTAGGGAGATATTATTATATAAGGAATAAAACTTCACAGGAAGATATTATTATAAAAGGATAATACGTCCTGGTTAGATATTATGATAAAAGGATAATACGTCAAAGGCAGATATTAAGATAAAAGGAAAATACTTCAGAGGCAAATATTATGATAAAAGGATAATACTTCAAAGGAAGATATTAAGATAATAGGATAATACTTCAAAGGCAGATATTATGATAACAGGATAATACTTCAAAGGCAGATATTATGATAAAAGGATAATACTTCAAAGGGAGATATTGTGATATAAGGATAATACTTCAAAGGCAGATATGATAAAAGGATAATACGTCAAAGGCAGATATAATCATAAAAGGAAAATACTTCAAAGGCAGATATTATGATAAAAGGAAAATACTTCAAAGTCAGATATTATGATAATAAAAGGATAATACTTCAAAGGCAGATATTATGATATAAGGATAATACTTCAAAGGCAGATATTATGATAAAAGGATAATAACTCAAAGGCAGATATTATGATAAAAGGAAAATACTTCAAAGGCAGACATTATGATAAAAGGAAAATACTTCAAAGACAGATATAATGATAAAAGGAAAATACTTCAAAGACAGATATAATGATAAAAGGAAAATACTTCAAAGGCCGATATTATGATAAAAGGATAATAAGTCGAAGGTAGATATTATGATAAAAGGATAATACTTCAAAGGCAGCTATTATGATAAAAGGAAAATACTTCAAACGCAGATATTATTATAAAAGGATAATACGTCAAAGGTAGATATTGTGACAAATATTACGAACGCAAAAGAGCCAGGGATACAGGAGCAATAATAAGGAAAAAATGAATAAAAGTAATGAAAACAGTTTTACATGAACTTCATCGCCAGAAATAAATCACACGGTCATACAAATGCTTACTTTTATGCAGTTGATCATGATTACCCACTTGAACAAAATATCGGAATAAATATTTTTTCAAGCTTTCAGTTAAGCAATGTTTTAGCTGCTTTTCGATAAACCTCACCCCAAATCCTTTAACATGTTTAGTCACTTCGACAATTCTTTCTCGTCTTATCCTTCTCTTGTTCCTGTTTCAAGTCTTCTCTAAATTTCCAGTCCCTATTCCTACCTTCTTGAATTTAATCTTGTAGGTTGCAAGAATAGCGAGGAAAAGCAAAACAAGATGAAAAGGGGAGGAAGACTTAATACTCCATAAATGAAGTAATGAAAAATTACTTCAGCATTTGCTTTAACATCACGAAAGATAAAAGACAGCGATTTGTTTTACAACGCCGAAAAACTCAAATTTTCCCGAAGCTTACAAAGATGGATATTCCCTTTTTTTTCTCTTCCGTCAGATAAAAGACTCCAATTTTTTTCTGATATCCAAAGAGATCAGACGTGAAAATATGACAACGTAAATTAGAATGAAAAATCTCTGGAAAAGAAATGACAGGAATTGCAACATATTCTCGGGTAAAATCGTTTTTCGTTTTAATTATCATACAACATGAATATCTATTCCTTCTGAATATCCCATAATATTTCGAAGTTACCAGCACCCATAAAATATGTAAAAAAAAAAAATTCCTTTGTTATACTTTAGTAAAAAAAAAAATTTCCGTCTTATCTATTCCTTATAAATATCCCAAGCAAATCACATAATATTTCGAAGTTACCAGCACCCATAAAATAAGTAAAAAAAAAAATTCCTTTGTTATACTTTAGTAGAAAAAAAATTTTCCGTCTTACCTATTCCTTCTAAATATCCCAAGCAAATCACATAATATTTTGAAGCTACCAGCACCCATAAAATAAGTAAAAAAAAAAAAATCCTCTGCTATACTTTAGTAAAAAAAAATTTCCGTCTTATCTATTAATTTCTTCTAAATATCCCAAGCAAATCACATAATATTTTGAAGCTACCAGCACCTATAAAATAAGTAAACAAATCAAAAAATCCTTTTTTATACTTTAGTAAAAATTATTTTCCGTCTTATCTATTCCTTCTAAATATCCCAAGTAAATCACATAATATTTTGAAGCCACCAGCACCCATAAAATAAGTAAAAAAAACAAGTTCCTTTGTTATACTTTAGTAACAAAAAATTTTCCGTCTTATACCTTAATATAAAAAAAAGGCGTTTGTGATATACCCAAGTCCAAAAACGTTCCCTTGTTACAAAGCGTTCCCTTTATCATACCTTCGGCAGCAGCACTACAAAGCAAGTCGTGAGGACGAGATATCGTGATTAATTCTCATCTCCCCGCAGGTCCCTTCCGGACTCACGGCTGTAAAAAATGTCGAGCGATTCTCAGTGGTTCTTGGAAATAAAAGGGAAAGGTTCCACGCGGAAGAGAGGCTGGCTCACGTTATGCTTTTAAATAGAACAGTAACTGTTTTTGTTTTGACAAGATCGAGTTCCGTGGAGTTTTGTTGTCGGGGTTCGTTTTCTGAGTGTTAAAAATGAGATCACTTTAATAATAATAATAATAATAATAATAATAATAATAATAATAATAATAATAATTCCACTATACAAATATGGCAATTATATGTGCGTCATTACGATAATAACGCACGTTACGTTACGTAACTGAGGCTTATTTAATTCTTAGCTGAAAAATTGTGCAATAATTTTCAACCCATAAATATAAGCCTTAATCACGTAACAAATCTCCAAATCATATTCAATCCAGAAAGAACGAAAATA
>NC_089791.1:37774882-37782382 GCF_040412425.1 Macrobrachium rosenbergii
CTGAAGATTAATGTTTGAAAGTATACTCCTTAGTCTAAAAGTGGAATAAAAATAGCTATAGCGTGGATACTTACCTGCCCAAGGTAACTGGGAACAAACACACGCAGAATAAACGGAGCTGAAAACTATCGAGAGAATTCTTTTTCAGTTACCCCTCATATTTACTGGTCCATATTTAAAAACGTTGAATAGAGGTGAAAGCATTTTTACCATAGATCTTTCGAATGCCGCATTTTATTGCTACATTGTACAGAAATAAACAAAAATGCAATGTTTCGTTGCCATTTCAGCATAAGCGCATCATTAGTAGTGAAAATAAGTATATTTTAGGTGTTTTAGACAAGTTCGGTCTCTTTTCTTTTGCTGTAAACGAGAGCACGACTAACAGATAAAAAAAAAAGCTTGATTCTGTATTACTCGGATGAAATCAAAGGACTAGACAACTAAGGTAACTTTTAAGCATCCTCTACGATGCATTTGGTGCCAGTCACTATGACTGCCTCTTTTCTTAACTCTGCAAATAAAGGAAAGGTTGAAAATTCCAACGTTGACCGAATAAACAAAGAATTCCGTTAGATTACACGAAGTGCCCTTTATTTTATTAAAAAACCAACGTCCTGATTACATCCTTTACTCGTTGCGTATGCTCCTAAAGAAATGCAATTGCGACTTTGAAAAATTGATTACTCGAAACGGTAGTTAAAGTTCACTGTTCCTATTCTCGTAACTATTTTTTTTAAACAAACTCTTAAACTAGGAATTCACCCAACTTGCTGCAGTTCAGTATAATATGTACAATTCTGATCACCTGATCTGAGTCCTATTTTAAGACAAACTCCAAATACCACTATAGAAAAAAAAAGTCTTTTTGAGGGTATTAAACCAAGAACTGTTCCCACAGAAGCAGCTGACTTAACGAGAGGGATTATTCGCCTTAATCACCAGCGTTCGGGAGACAAAACTACTGATTACCTGACTGGAAAGTAAATCGCTATCATCCGTCCGTTCCAATTACTTCCTCGTATATCTGGGTAAAATACAAAGGCCTTAATGTTGATGTCGATATCGCATGTTAGTCCCGAAGCAAAAGGCTCGCCCGATGGCGGCGAAATTCCCTTTCGGTCGGACTTTGGGCTTTTGGAGTCCTCCGTTATATGGAAATCGTACGGCAACAATTTGCATTGTTATGAATAGGCAATTTTGGGCGATATGATATAGAGTAACATAATTTTACCCGCGTTTACCTAGCCATGTGTATAACTATTTCGTGGGTTTGTTTGTACCTGGCGATTGTAATTCAAAGCTAAGCAGGGTTTTCAAGTTTATGGGTGGGAATTCATAAAAGAGAGAGAGAGAGAGAGAGAGAGAGAGAGAGAGAGAGAGAGAGAGAGAGAGAGAGAGGTTTTCAAGATTATGGGTGGTAATTCATATAGTTGTTGAGAGAGAGAGAGAGAGAGAGAGAGAGAGAGAGAGAGAGAGAGAGAGAGAGAGAGAGAGTACACTGTATAACATGACATTATCTAAATCCCTTTAACCTTTATAAATTTGTTATATTTTATGAGAAATTTATGGCAAAATAGCCAAAATTACCAAAGGTTACATGACCAATAATGATAATGGAATTGTTCAGGACAAGCATAGAAGAAATTAATTACTTCTTTGATATGACATACGGGCACATGGATGATATAATGATGTTCATTAAACTAATGCTATTTTAGAGGACAGGTGTTATCAATTGGATAATCTATACCACTGACAAAGAAATTGTACAAATTTCAGTGCTATCAACTATTAACTACTTCTAATATTTTTTTTATTACAAATTTTATGATACCATATCACCAGTCCTATCAACCTTTAACGGTGATTATTTCCTCTTCAAATACTCTATAGTTGCAATTCCACCGATGAGAAAGTGCAAAAATTAAACTGCAATGGAAAAAAAAGAGATAACCAATTTTTCTTTGTGAAATGCCTGAAAACTTTTTTTGACAGACTTTATTCTGAGAAATAAAATTTTATTAGCCAAGTCAGCTCACGATAAATGATTAAAACCTCAAAAGATCTTCTACCAACTTTTTGTGGTGCCTTAGGGTCATGAATAAATCAGTGTGAATAGAAAAGTAGCTCGGAATACAGGCTCAATAAATCACCTGTTCTGCATTTGAAAATACTCTGGTCGCTCGCATTTTCTCGCGGACTTTCTTCGTTGCCATCAAATTATAAAACGAAGTATTTGGCTTTAATACCGTCCATGCGTTCTACAGTACATATGTGTATAGACAAAAGCATTAACATGTTAATAGCTTGTACTTAAACAAGTGTGGCAATATCCATGGCTCATTCACTAATATTCTGATAAATCAGTTTCCTTTGTTCATGGCTGGGATTGATTAAAGTTGTATTTGATTGCCCCCTTATATACATACATAAACACAAAATATATACAGTATGTATATATACATTTATATATACATATATGTATATATATTTATATATATATTTTTATATAAATATATATATACATATATGTATATATAAATGTATATATACATACTGTATATATTTTGTGTTTATGCATGTATATATAGATATATACATACATAGTGTATATATATATACAGTATATATACATACATGTGTGTATACAAACGAAAAAGACATGTGCATTGAAAAGGGATGGCTCCATAGAAATGGCATTCCTGACAAATGTAACAAATGCATTTCAGCAATGTCCGAGAGGACTGGTTAAGGTAACTATACGCCAAGAAACATTCCATTTGCAATAAAAGCGACAAAACTATTTTATTATCTTTCAAACATTATTATTCTGAGTCCTTGATGTACACTTAGAATCAATTGCCAGCAATGAGGACCCTTCCGGTGTACAAATGTATGACTTTTATTTCATTTGCTCCGATATACACAGATGTCCTACATCATGTGAATTAATTTTCTCTGTAATATTCCGTTAGCATAACAATTTTCAGATTTTCTATATATATAATATATATATATCTATATATATATATGCATACAGTACAGTATATATATATATATATATATATATATATATATATATATATATATACATATATATATATATATACATTATATATATATATAGTTATATATATATATATATATATATATATATATATATATATATATATATATATATATATATATATATATATATATATATATATATTGTGTGTGTATATATGTGCTGTCAAAGATAAGTATCCGCATAGAAAATTCAGTATCTCTCATTTATATGAAAAGTTTTAAATATTTTCCATGTTCAAAGTGTGTTTTTCATCAGCAAATTTGAAACTGAATTGGTTCTGAACTTTTCAACAGTATATTTTGTTATTTGTTTCATTCCCAATTTTACTGATTTGTCAAAACATAATGGTAAATTTTTTTCATTATTAGCTTAAATAATTCTCTGGTGATTAATCTTTTAGTTATTAAGTTTAGAAAACAGTTTAATTAAGACTTCGTAACAAATCATACAGCTAACCCTCTAGTCTCAAAAATGAAAAATTTAAATGATTTTGCTTGATTAATTTCCTATCGTACATTCTGTTTTGAGACTTCATGCTCTGAGCGTCTTATTACGTCTTCGAGATCGGATTCTCTTCGGCTGCAAAACTTTTAACTCATACGCTCAGACTCATTTTTTTCTTTTTCTTCATTTTTTAGAACGTTCCCGGTGTGAATCTATTACAAGACTCCACACCTCATCCTGCTCGATCAAGTTTTCCTCAGAGGAGCATCGCTTTTTAGTTTTCTGTAAAAGAGAACTGTTGTGCCGGCTTTGTCTGTCTGTCCGCACTTTTTCCGTCCGCACTTTTTTTCTGTCCGCACTTATTCTGTCCGCACTTTTTTTGTCTGCATTTTTTCTGCCCGCATTTTTTTCTGTCCGCCCTCACATCTTAAACGCCACTAAGGTTAGAGGGCTGCAAATTGTTGTGTTGATCACCCCCCCTCCAATCATCACACAAACCAAATTGTAGCCCTCTAGTCTCAGTGGTTTTTATTTTATTTAAGGTTAAAGTCAGCTATAAAGATGCGTCTGGCTACGATATAGGATAGGCCACCACCGGGCCGTGGTTAAAGTTTCATGGGCCGCGGCTCATACAGCATTATACCTATACCACCGAAAGATAGATCGATTTTCGGTGGCCTTGATTGTACGCCGTACAGAAAACTTGATTGCGCCGAAGAAACTTCGGCTCATTTTTAGTTTTTTTTTTCTTTCTTTTCAGATTCAGAAGCGATTCCATCGTCCCCATGAGTTTCTTTTGGTTCTGCAAGATGTTATTGGTACAAGGGTTCAGTACATATCAAATTTCTCGTTTCATTAGTCACGATCCGTTTCGAGATAAAATCCGATTCGATACTCGTTTGATTTGCTTTCATTTCTTATTATATTTCTCATACACGCAAGTATTTTCTTTAAATAACTTGATCTGTGCCTAGCTGTAGACTCATTCGTTGCCGTATTAAGCCCTGTAAAAACTATTCACTGACTAGCGAAGTATACCATTATTTATTTGGCAAAAGGTATTTCAGCAACGAAGATGAATTCTATAATAAGTAAATTGATTAAGAAATAAGAGAATAAAATGGGACGTACCATTTATAGCTTCATGGAAAGGACTCAACGATTAACATATTTTCTTAAAAATAAAATATATCTTAAATAGATTCCACATGTACTTGAAACTAACACTGAAGCGATATCTCTGTCTCTACAGCCTTAGGGTACACTCGGTAAGAATAGAAATAAACTGCAGAACGATACAAAATAAGGGATCTAGTTCCTTAACAAGCCTCCAAGGATGTCCCGATGTCTCCTGGGGAAAAGATTTCCCCAATATACGTGATCAAGGATCCAATTTGTACTAGGATTAAGCGTGATGACCTCATTTGCATATAGAGGAGCCGCTCTGCCTAAAATATGCACATAGTTAATGCAGTGTTCTATGATCTGATATCGCTCCAAATCAATCCGAAGTGGCATATTATTAGGGAAACTTCAGTCGTGGGAGGATTTCCATTTTGACATCAGGGCGATTTATTCTTCACTCCGTTCATTCTCATCAGTTCCCATCGATATTTGAGTCTGGTCGTCGATGCTTCTTATAGCAATGCATCAGATACATAACAATTGCATCAGACAAGACAAGACTTACAAGGGAATCTACGAGAGAGAGAGAGAGAGAGAGAGAGAGAGAGAGAGAGAGAGAGAGAGAGAGAGAGAGAGAGATTTGTGTCTGGTTATGGATGCTCATGTAGCAATACATCAGATAAATAACATTTGCATCAGACAAGACTTACAAGGGAATCTACGAATGCAAGGGGAATCTAGAGAGAGAGAGAGAGAGAGAGAGAGAGAGAGAGAGAGAGAGAGAGAGAGAGAGAGAGAGAGAGATTTGTGTCTGGTTATCGATGTTTCATATAGCAATGCATCAGAGAAGACTTACAAGGGAATCTACGAGAGAGAGAGAGAGAGAGAGAGAGAGAGAGAGAGAGAGAGAGAGAGAGAGAGAGAGAGTTATGAATGACTTTCCGACTTATAATGAAGTTTTCATTAATCCTGTTGCACTTCATCATTATTATTATCATTATAACGGACACGAGTTTTTTTCAATTTAGTTTTATTTTGGGGCGAAGGAGTTTTTCATGCTAATTCAAATAACAAATATAAGTAGTAGAACAAAAGAACTGAGGAATCATGAAGAGGGGAAATTACAGACTTTTCAAAAAATATCCCAAAAGAAAAACAACAATGTACTACGGAAAACCATAACTGTAACCGAGAAGTGAAAAGGGACCGCTGCTGTAATGGAAAGAGGAGCCTCCCCCCGCCCCGCCCCCCGCCCCCCCACCACAAAAAAAAAAATGAAGATGAAGTAGTTGTTGGAGTAAGGAGCCATAATCCACCGTGAACTACTTTCATTCGTGAAGTCCCTCAACACAAGTTTTCCATTTACAGTCTTGTTTGAGAGAGTAAAAAATCAGTACGTAGATTTCCTTATATTTATGTAACAGAAATTGTCGTTATTTATATAACTAACCATTCTTCACTGTTAACTAGGTCTTCCGAGGATCACTCAATACATAATACACCATGATGCAATACAGTATATATTAATTAGCATATATATAACCATTAATTCGCATTCACTCATTACTTAAGCAGAAACTCGGAACTCTGAGGTTAATCACCGATGGTTAGATTGGCGTAAATGGGGCAATTTATACGCATTAAGTTCGCTGACGTTGAACTGCATTAGGGGAGGAATTCAATTATCGGTGAATAATCTTTTACCGAATGACATAAATCATGAAAAACATATTCAATATTTACGTCATATTGATATATGGCACATAAGATATATGATACATAATCACGGATAATCTGTAATCTCATTTAGTATAATTTATTTTTTTTACAACGATCTAAGAAAGTTCAACCCTTGTTGCACAATAATGATGCGCAAGTTAAGGTGTTTATGATTTTTTGTACGTATATATGTAATTATATATATACATACATACATACATACACGCGCGCACACACATACAGTATACACACACACATATAATAATATATACATATAATATATATATATATATATATATATATATATATATATATATATATATATATATATATATATATATATATATATATATAGATAGAGAGAGAGAGAGAGAGAGAGAGAGAGAGAGAGAGAGAGAGAGAGAGAGAGAGAGAGAGAGAGAACTGTTCTGTTTCACTCGAATGGCTATGTTTGATTGCGAACAAAAGAGACAACACCAATTTTAAATTTCATTTCAGACAAGCTGTGTGGCCCCTGATTTATTACAGGCAAAATGTCATTTTGGAAAACTCGCAATTAGTCCAGCGGGTTATCTCTTAAATCATTATGTTTCGCATTGGGGTTAGAAATTTGAATAGAATAATCAGGGAGTTGTTCAAAAGTTTAGGGAAAATCGCCCATTGCTCTTCGGATCCCCAATAAAAAAAAATCAAACATATCACGCATATCTTAGGTATAATTATGCGATTCTTTTTCACTTCTCGGTGGGGATATAAAATGACTGTATCTCAGGAAGGTCAATTGCTTTTTAAAACCGTTGTTTGTTGATGAGTATCTGTCCCTCCGTCTATGCTGCGTACTCCCCCTTCTGGGCAATACTTTACTTATTTCTTCCAAGACTTTCTCTAAAAGAACTATTTCTCATACTCATACGGAAAGCAACAAATAATTGACATGTCTTATGCGGACACAGATATAGCAGTTTAATAACTAAGCGAGAGAGAGAGAGAGAGAGAGAGAGAGAGAGAGAATTGACATGTGTTATGCAGACATACATATAGCAGTTTAATGATTAAGTAAGAGAGAGAGAGAGAGAGAGAGAGAGAGAGAGAGAGAGAGAGAGAGAGAGAGAGATAACTGACATGTGTTACGCGGGCAC
>NC_089791.1:37787382-37804882 GCF_040412425.1 Macrobrachium rosenbergii
AAATAATGAAACAGAAACTGAATTGATATATTGCAGATCAAGCTGTTGCTACAAATTATGACAGAGCTAACAAAATATAAATGTCTTTTGCTGAGCCTTAGAGTAAGTCCCTTCAGGTAATAAAAACTCACTATAATACTTGAATATATATATATATATATATATATATATATATATATATATATATATATATATATATATATATATATATATATTATAAATGTATATTGTATCACTCCCTGAATTCTAACATTTGAATTTACCACAGCAGTTTTCAGACAGTATTTGCTAAAACGGGAACCACTGAGCATTTAGTTAAAAAGGACATACTGTGAATTTAAAAGGAATAAACATATATTGCAATAATGATGTGACAGAAAATTTTTTAAAAGTCCTTCCAGATGCCTTCATACACCAGCGTTGAGACAAACAAGTAGCATGTGGACTATAGTCCCATCTTTTGAAAATGATAATGCTATGCAAAATTGTAAATATTTTCATACTTGTAAGATATTTTTTTATCTGGTTTACTTAGCACGCTACAATAACTTTGAATTCAGTGTCGTTTGCCAGAGTTCCCGAAGACCTGTTTGCATGCTTGCCCTTTAAAGCACCTTAAATTCTGAGAAAAAAATTCAAATGAAATTCGCAACTTAATTATTAAAAATCACATGACTATAATTATTACGATTACCTTCTCTGTGCATTATTACGCGATGGCTTTTATTTTTTTCTGAGCTAATTCTCTTTCCAGATCTACATATTTTCGCCAAGAGAATAGATTTTAAATATTCATTTTTGTCTTGATTCAACCATTGGAATAATTTATGTCGCGAAAAACGGTTAATTGCCGGTTGATGAATCATAATAGGAAGCGCACCTGAACTCACAAAGATTCTCTCTCTCTCTCTCTCTCTCTCTCTCTCTCGTTGATAGGTATAACAAGATAGGTGAAAGCAGAAAGAAACACAGTTATATTGCGAGAGAGAGAGAGAAAGAAAAGAAAGAAGAAAGAAGAAGAGAGAGAGAGAGAGAGAGAGATACATATAACACATAACAGAAGAGAGAAAAATAGGGGGTTGTCACATATTTGACTGGCTTTTAATTTCACGAAAGGAATGTGTTTTCCCCTCTGTTATGACAGAAATGGAAGAGGATTCAGAGAGAGAGAGAGAGAGAGAGAGAGAGAGAGAGAGAGAGAGAGAGACCCATGCTGTGCATCTGTATCTTTATTAATAAGGATTTGTTGGGGCATCTTTACAAATGGACGATGTCCCTCATGACTTCAGATATTCACTGAGAGCAGAGTCAAATAACCGGACTTCTCCGTAATTCAGTAATTTTTCACTGAAGCTGTGGGTTATTTATGAAGGTTTAAGAGATAATCCAATGGGCTAATTTTGGATACGCCAATATTAGACTTTCCGTGTAATAAATCACGGGCAAAAGCGCTGGATAATGAAAACAACGAGACTTTAATTTCTTTTCCGCAGAAAACCTCCTTTTTTTTTATATTGGCTCTAACGAGAAGACAAATTACTTTGATTTATCTATTAAAACATTGAAAAGAAATACGTTCTTTGCCGCTGTCTGTCCGTAATGATTATATTAAGAGAAGCGTTTAATTATTATCATATAGCAATTCATATTCTCTTGACATTAAAGAAAAATAATGTTATCTCGCTTTAATTTTTTCTCAAGTTACTCGTATTTCCAGTCGATTTTTATAATCATTCCGTTCGCATATTGATGACTATAATGGGCTATTACGAAAAAAAATTAGAATGCGTGATGACATTTATTACATTCTAGCTGCACACTGGCTATCAACGTAATTAATTACTGTACTGCATCTATAACTATGCCTTTGTGTTCGAATAAAAATAATTGTTGTCCAGGTTTATTTACTTTTATTTTTTTTTAACTTCTCTGGTATTTCATATGCAAGCACCCATGATTGTATTTAGTTCGTTAAATGACTAGAAATCAGGAAAAACTATCTATTTTTAAAATGAAAAATGAGTTATATTTTCCGGTAAAAACTTGAACTTTTTTTTTAGCAAAGCTATAACATTACGTGATTGACAAATGACCGTACTCAGTCCGCGAGAAAACCATGATAAACTGAAAAACAAGAATTGCAGACGAAAAATGCGGCGTTCTGTTTAATATTTCAGTCAATACATAAAGCTTCCTGCGCTGAAAACAAACGAGAAATGTTTGGTGATGTGGCAGATAACAGACAAATGAATTTTCGTTAACTAAGTTAATTAGCATTTCACTGAATAGGGAATTTAATCGAACACAACTGGCGTAAACACTTGAAAACTGGAACAAAACATGAAGGGAATAATGAATGGAGTTATTAGTTGTCTCTTCGACACAAACTGTTAACGGAAAGACTTCGAGTGTTTGTAAAGGGCGAGCTGAAAAGTTAAAAAAAATGATAAAACTCCTTTGAAAAGTCCTTTTGAGATCTGCAAAAAAATTTTCAAATGGAGTTTTCAAAGCAAAAAAATTATAAAACTACTTTGAAAAGTCCTTTTGAAATCTGCAAAAAAAAATCTGTCATAGGTAAACGACGACAGTAACAAAAAAAAAAAAAACACACACACACACACAAAAGGATATTAGTAGCAATGTCAAAATTTACAGAAATCCATCAAAGGTAAATAATCCTGTACTTCTGTAAAAATATACTTCAAAGAACTTTACTCAAGAAGGATATTTTTGTTCCCTGCATTTGCCGAAATGCAATTGTTCTTTACATTCCAATAGAAATAGGAGGAATTAAAGAAAAATGCTTAAAGAATAAGGTACATAAGCGAACGAAAAATTATTTTTTCCATATATATCTTGGAGTTAACTCCGTCATCCAACGACTGAGTAATATTTCCCAGTCCCAAAGCCTCTTAAGTGTTGTATCCTGCGGAGATTACAGCAACGTTACAGTGTAAATAGAATTTTCCTTACCACTTTTCGTTCCTTGGAGCAAAGAAACAGAGGCAACACGTGGCATATGTATATTTATATACATATATATATATATATATATATATATATATATATATATATATATATTGTAAATGTATAAATATATAATGTATATATATATATATATATATATATATATATATATATATATATATATATATATATATATATATGAATGTATAATATGAAGATAAAAGGCCCATAAAACATTATTTGAACATTTGCAACCATATATTTCAAAGCACTTCCTTCTGTCCCCCTGTTCACTGGTAAAATATGGACAGGTGAAATGTTACAAAAGTATATATACAAAGCATATGTAGGTGTGGCACTAAGTCTCCTTCAGTAAGTAGGTGACCGTTTCCCAGGAAGGATGGAAATATATATATATATATATATATATATATATATATATATATATATATATATATATATATATATATATATATATATATATATATCAAACGACATGAATTTGTTGCCGTAATCATAAAATGCAGGAATGGTGAACTGCAGAGAGTAACAAATGATAATGAGAAATTCCTCTGTAGATGAATAAGGCCAAAATATAACAAATAATAGATAAAAAGCCCCGAGGGAGATCATGTGTCCTTCTAGAGCAATAAAAAATAAAAAAAGTAAAAAAATGACCCGAAGTTTCTTCGGCGCAGTCGAGTTTTCTACACAGCCTATAATCAAGGCAACCGAAAACAGACCTATCTTTCGGTGGTTTTCAGTATAATCCTATATGAGCCCCGGCCCATGAAACTTTAACCACGGGACGGTGGTGGCCTGTCCTATATCGTTGCCAGAAGCACGGTTATGGCTAACTTTAACCTTAAATGAAATAAAAAAAACTACTGAGGCTAGAGGGCTGCAATTTGGTATGTTTGATGATTGGAGGGTGGATGATCAACATACCAATTTGCAGCCCTCTAGCCTCAGTAGTTTTTAAGATCTGAGGGCGGGCAGAAAAAGTGCGGACGGACAGACACAGCCGGCACAACAGTTTTCTTTTACAGAAAACTTAAAGGAGAGGTGAAGTGGTTGAAGATACTAAAGAAAAAAAATAAGGAAAGGGAGAGAGGGTGGGCAGGGAGGCGAGGATATGTGAGTGAGCAGAATATCTCTCAAGCATTAGGCAGTAAATGTTACATAATCAGTCCTCGACTGGAAGAGCTAAATGGAAAGTTTGCTTAATGAGGCCTTATGCTAAATACTCCCTTATGTCTACACTGATGTGATATTAGTGGCAAGATGGAATTAGGCCAATTTCAACGACCACAACCACAAGTATGAAGTTGTCTATTATCTGAATGAGAAAATTTTAGCAACAAAAAGTATGGGTGAAAGTGTGGAAATATCACAAGAACTATAAAATGAAAAGAGTCTTGCAAGCGGAATGGCTACAGGCAAAGCTGAATGAGATTGTAGATATTCTTTGCACAACTTTTATTCTAATTCTGTTGTATGTCGATGTCAAATAGAAAGAGATTTAAAACCTTATAAACAGTACTAGCAATCATCCAAACTCAATCACTTTTACTATGTAAACGAGATTTATGTAAAAAAAATTCACAAATGATATGGAAATGGTAAATATGGCATGAGTGGCGAAAAAAAATTGTAAGTACATTTTACATCGATCTATCTATCTATCTGTCTATATATTTATCTCTCTATCTATATACAGTATTTATCTATCTATCTATCTATCTATATATATATATATATATATATATATATATATATATATATATATATATATACATGTGTGTGTGTATACACCCGCACACACAAACACACACGCACACACACATATGTGTATATATATACACATATGTGTGCGTGTGTACGTACACATGAATATATAAAAACCAGACCTAACCGTTTTCATTCCCATTTAGAATAATATGCAAATTGTTAAACCTGTAGCAAGTGGCAGCAGCAGCATCACGTTAATATTTCAAGAAACTCCGGAAACGCCGCTGGTTGGTATATTTGTCGTTCCTAATTAGATATTTTTCACCTTTTCTTAAATTCACTTTCCTGTGATGAATGTTGATATATCATTATCTGCATGATATTTAATTCAGAATACAAAGTAAACATAAGAAATACGAAAACAGGAAGACTGGTTAAATCAAGGATTTTCTCTTCGCTGTTGATATTTGTCATTCATACATTTTTTTTGGTAAATCTCATACCAGGTGCTTTTACCGTGAGAACTATTTATAAACGTTAAATTCCTTTCTCCGGTATGTTATACGCTGTAATGTGTGCGAGAGAATGTAAAACAGAAAAGGACAAAGAAGCTGGCCTTCTCTCGCTCTCCCACACGCTCGAACATACCGAAACGCATGTGTGTACATAAAGGGACTTAGATCTGTTTCCAAAAAATTAAACCAGTGGTCGTCATTGCCCGGAGAAACGAAATTGGCATAAAATGTGGAGGGGAAGAATATGAGAAACTTCACATTTGTTGTTCTTTCGTTTCGTTATTTTGATGCCGAGATAATCTAACGAAATCCAAAATGATCTCTGCTTCATGCCAACTGCTGTGTTGCAGTGCTTTGTTCCTAGTAATCTGAAATCTGACGTCGGATCCTTTGAACATTTTGGTTCAAAGAAACGTGTCCTCACGGTCACGTTTCTGGTGTCACATCTCCCATAAGAACGGGAATCACGGGGTTGTAAAATCACGTGACTTGTGACGCACATCGTAAATGATATTATACATATAATTAACTTGTACAAATTTAAGGACATTTGTTTGTTGTCATCTGACATGCTTAAAGTACCTTCCCATGGCAACGCCCTCGTTTTATAACCAGAGGTATATCTCTTCAAGGGTCAAAAATGCGAAGCCAGATGGCATACATAAATCCATTATTAATGATGTACAGTTTCCGGAAACTGCAAGGAAGTAAATCACATAGTAACATCATTTCGAGTTTTTTGTTTTTAAGCGACAAAACGTTCTCTGTCCCTTAGATTTGACTTTTTCAAGTAGAATAAAAAAAGACAATAAAAATAGTTTTTAAAGTAACATATGAAAAATATGAAATTCATCCACTCTGTAGAATTGAGGCCACAGAACTGAAAGTGAATCTATAAAGCCTCTAACAGTCCTTCTATAAGATAACTCACGTCTGTTTTCGACTTATATATTGATGTTGACTGGAATTTAAAGAGATATAACTTCACGGAATCACTGGGTAATACTAATACTTCTCTCTTTTCTTATAAAGAGAGAAATGTTAATTAACTTTCTAATCAGTGCCATCGAGGGAAGATATATACACCCATTTTGTCTCTTCAGTAAAGGAAATGAGTTCTCCAGTTGCTAATATTTTTATTGTCATTTTCCTCACAACATATACTCAAAGATTTAATGTCAACTCTTCAGAAAATATACTCAAAGATTCATTGTCATTTCCTCAAAAAATATACTGAAAACTTGACTGTTATTTCTTCGGAAAATATACCCAAAGATTTATTGTCATTTCTTCAGAAAATATACACAAAGATTTATTGTCATTTCTTCAGAAAATATACTCAAAGATTTATTGCCATTTCTTCACAAAATATACTGAAAACTTTACTGTTATTTCTTCAGAAAAGATACTCAAAGCCTTACTGTTATTTCCTCAGAAAATATACCCAAAGATTTATTGTTCTTTTCCTTAGAAAACATGCTCAAAGATTTATTGTCATTTCTTAAGAGAATATACTCAAAGATTTATTGTCATTTCTTCAGAAAATATACTCAAAGATTTTCTGTTATTTCTTCAGAAAATATACTCACAGATTTATTGTCATTTCTTTAGAAAATATGCTCAAAGATTTATTGTTATTTCTTCAGAAAATATACTCTAAGATTATTGTCATTTTCCTCAGAAAACATACTCAAAGATTTGGTGTCATTTTCCTCAGAAAATATACTCAAAGACTTATCGTCATTTTCCTCAGAAAATATACTCGAAGATTTATTGTCATTTCTTCACAAAATAAACTCAAAATTTGACTGTTGTTTCTTCAGAAAATATACTACAAGATTTATTGTCATTTCTTCAGAAAATATAATGAAAGCTTTACTGTTATTTCTTCAGAAAAGATACTCAAAGCTTCACTGTTATTGCTTCGAAAAATATACTCAAAGATTTACTGTCATTTCTTCAGAAAATATACTCAAAACTTTACTGCTATATTTTCAGAAAAGATACTCAAAGCTTTACTGATATTGCTTCAAAAACATATTCAAAACTTTATCTGGAAATATGCAAGGTTTTGCAATGTCTGAACTTATTATTATCGTTATTCCTTCTCACTTGTCATTGGGTTCGATAAGCCATCAACATTAATTACCTATTCTCCCGTATCGGGCAACACCACACTGAACAAGAATTATTACTGCATCGTAAATCTTTAAATTCATGTGTCAGAGACACAGACAGAAAGACAGACAGACAGACAGACAGAGGGTGTTTAATTTCCGTTTCTTAATCGAGGAATAACATGTTATTCCAGTATACTGTTTTGCATAATCTTCGTTGTTCCATCAACTTCCATGTTTATGGTTCGGTTTCCGATTAATGGATTGACTGACAAAGGGATTTTTGCCTGTGTTAATTCAACCAGTTTTACATCAGAAAGAGAATAAATTGAATTAATAAGTCGTTATTATATCTGTTATTTATGATGAGTGTCACTTAAATATTTATCAATTCGTATCCGATTATTGTGCAACGAGCTTGATGGCGCACGCTACACTGCGCTGGAACCCCGGCGCTGCCTTTCATGTCTCCCTTACCTTCCCGATCCCCTACCTACCCCGTCACCACCCGGGGCAGACACAAGAAAGTTCCACTCGGATTTTTTTATTATAGATAGATTGATGATCATTCTCCCGAATCAATTAGGTTATCTGAATGAGAATGGGTACATTAAGAGATGAGGAAATCTTTATATATTTTTGAGAATGATAATCCTCAAATCGCGTCCAGCTCGTAAGGAGATGAATTCGAGTAGCACAAAAAATAAAATGCAAAGGTCAAAATAATGTGGCTACAATTTCAAGATCTGGAGCAAGTGGTTTATGCACAGTATTCTGTTTGAAGTGAGCTATCAGATGATTCAAAACTGCTCAGCTACTAGCCATACAAAGAATATATTAAATTACATATTTTGTTTATATATGCAGGGGTTCGAATCCGACCTAGAGAGTTCGAGGTTTTCATATATTTCCCGTTCGAATTCAATATTTACAGGAAGTATCGCATCAACAATTGTGTGAAAATCGAGAAATTAGAAATCTTTTGCTGGTGTAATATTTGAAAATGCACAAATCACATAAATGTGAGTAATAAAGACAATAACAGTTTTGATCAAATTTGGTTATCATTAGCTGCGTGAAACGAGTTTCAGGTGTGTTCGTTGCGAGTCACCCGCATCCATTATCTTCAGGAATTACGCGGATGAACCTAAGTAATTAAAACAAGAATTCATTCATCCGTGATGGATCTAAATGAATAAAATTACATACAGGTAAGGAAAAAACTTTTCCACATTTTTCACTTTAAAACATTATATATATATATATATATATATATATATATATATATATATATATATATATATATATATATATATATATATATATATATATATATATATATATATATATATATATATATATATATATATATATATATGTATATATATATGTATATATATATATATATATATATATATATATATATATATATATATATATATATATATATATATATATATATATATAGAGAGAGAGAGAGAGAGAGAGAGAGAGAGAGAGAGAGAGAGAGAGAGAGAGAGAGGAATAAATTATTATCAAATGACAGACAGAAACTCACACATTTATGTAAGAAGGCGATAAAAAAACAGACCCATATAAATGGAGCACTGCCATTCGGAAACAGATGAGAAGAACAAGAAATCACTTACATCGGACGAATGACATCGAACAAAATCTGCTGACTGAACTTATCGGGAATATCATTCCTGCCGGCGCCCTACTTCTTCCATTTGGGACTTTGTGAAACTGCCGTTTGTTTCCCATGCCGTGTGACTCTCTCAACTCGTGTTGGAAAATATTATATTTTATATACAAGAGCCATGTCGAGATTAATTAATAATACTTATCACACATTACTGAAGATACGGGGTTAGATCATAATTAAAATGATGATTCATTAGGAAAGTCTTGAGAATTACAGTAAAACAGAAAACGAAATTGACAAATATGCTATGTTTAATGCATCACTTGCATTAGCGTGTATACTCGTATCTCAAATGCTTCCTGCTCAGGGAAAGCCTCGGGTACAGAAGTACGTTTGTGGGTTCGACCCCCTTGTGGATCAGATATTTATTTATGGTAGACACGTGCTCGTATATTGATTATTTAACCACACACAGACACACACACATACATGCACACACACATATATATATATATGTATGTATATATATAAATATATATATGCATATATATATATATATACATATATGTATATATATATATATATATATATATATATATATATATATATATATATATATATATATATATATATATATATATATATATACATATACATATATATATATATATATATATATATATATATATATATATATATATATATATATATATATATATATATATATATATATATATATATATATATATATATATATATATAAAGTGTACTATGACATTATTGTTATAATATTTGTAACTTAACATTGTAATTATGTATAATAAATACTACCATTATCAGTCAAAGCTATAGCAGTGTTATAATTATAAAATTCATTTTAAGAGTGTGGACAATAATTCAGTTGAGTCGTGTTCCTACGCATCATATGCTAGTCGCAGAAATAAAATGAGGTAAATTATAATACAAAGAATTAGAATACCATGAACTCAGCACAATGTACGACGAAATGATTTAAAGTTTGAAAAAAAGTGTATACTGTAATATATGAGATGAGTTTCATATAGTCCATGCATATATTTTTTGGGTAAAGATAAGATCTTTACCAGATGAAAAACCTTCACTGGTGATATCTACTACATCTAAGCGCCATTTCGGTATTCGTGTTAGTGTAGAGTTTAAATGACATTAAGGAGACCTCTGTATCATACACTGGATGAAATATTTCATAGTAATCATCTCCTGGCATATATATATATATATATATATATATATATATATATATATATATATATATATATATATATATATATATACATACATATATATATATATATATATATATATATATATATATATATATATGTATATATATACATGTATGTATGTATGTTTGTATGTATGTATGTATGTATGTATATGCAAATTTTGTTTATGAAGAGAAATATGATCCTCTTGACTTTTAGATTCATTTTTACTGTCCATCGAAACAAATAAATAAATCCGGGGGGAGAGGCGAGACAGATGGGTGTCCATTTGCCTTCCCGGCTAAGTATCGTTATCTGATTATTTTATAATTTGAATAAAAAGTCATAAAATTATTTTTGTCGCTGAAAGCACGATAATGGATTCAATTCTCATTAATATTAATAAAATCAACGGTCCATTTAGATTTCGGAGCTCACTATAAAGGATATCACTGGATTGTCGCTGGATATCTCTAAAATTATATAAAAAATATTAATATTTATAAGAACGAAATGCTGGGAAATAAGGGAAATATGCATCATCAAGGCCAAGTAATTTATCTGAACTATCAAGATGACGGTGATCAGAAATATTTTTGGTGAACGTCTATCCTCAAAAACTAGAGAAAAACAATTTCCAAAATAGCTGATGATCATATTTTGCTGTAGTCTTTAAACAGGTTTGGCTACTTTTTTTTAGTTTGTCTGTCCGTCCGCACTTTTTTCTGTCCGCCCTGAAATCTTAAAAACTACTGAGGCTAGAGGGCTGCAAATTGGTATGTTGATCATCCACCCTCCAATCATCAAACGTACCAAATTGCAGCCCTCTAGCCTCAGTAGCTTTTAATTTATTTAAGGTTAAATTCAGACATAATCGTCGTTCTGGCAACGATATAGGCCAGGCCACCACCGGGCCATGGTTAAAGTTTCATGGGCAGCGGCTCATACAGCATTATACCGAGACCACCGAAAGATGGATCTATTTTTGGTGGCCTTGATTATACGCTGTACAGAAAAGTCGATTACGCCGAAGAAACTTCGGGGCATTTTTATTTGTTTTTGTGAAAATTAGATCCCGTTGAAATCTCTTGTTAATGTTGGAATTATAATTCCCGTTGTACAAGTGGCAAAGGTACAACAATGTTTATGTTTATAAATTCAGTTCTAGTCATTACTGTTGTATGTGTCCAACAGATAATATTAGCATCAATATTATCACTCATTCTATGTATTACACCATTATACCACGTATTCATTTAGCTACACCTTTATAGTGTTTCCTTTCCACTGAATGAAAATCTTTATCTACTAGCAGTTTCTGAAAGTTTATGTGACAACTGCTATTTCACATTTTAGTTCAAGAAACACCTGGTTTAAACTATACCGTGAGTTCTTTACAGGTATTGATCTCTGATAGTTACTGTGAATCCCACGATCTTATCAACGAAAGTACTCGATTTATTCTCATATTTATTTATTAAGTTAATTTATTACATTAGGCAAATTTCTGCCTTAGATTTACTGCATTTTCTTGAAAACGTACACGAAACTGATGCAGTTTGCTTTAGATGATTTGGTGTGTCGTGTCATTTTAATGATGATAGCTCATCAATTGTGGCCAATATATCAAAATTAGATTAATATAAGTTATAAAAACAATGAAAATGATTATGGAATTAAGAAACATATAAGTTTTGCTTTATGTATCTACAGTAATTATCCTTCTTCATTTAATACATGTTTGTATCTCTTTTCATCACGACCACGGAAGTTGGAAGAATTTAATGGATATGATGCAAGAAAACTTAAAGGACTTGAAACCATTTAATGCGTATGAAAACAACCAAGCATTGGAGAATAATAATAATAATAATAATAATAATAATAATAATAATAATAATAATAATAATAATAATAATAATAATAATAATAACATCACCAACAAGTGCCAGTGCTACCAAAATCATATGCAAATATTCGCAAAAACAAATCTCCAATTTAAAAAGTTTTTTTTTTTTTTTGCGAACAAGCTGTTGCTTATGATTTATTGCGTTTGGAATGTCATTTTGCGGAAGCCGGAATTAGTCCGGCAGATTATCTCTTAAATCATTAGAATTCGCGTCAACTTTTAAATGAAATTGTTGGAGAGTGTTCCTGTACGCTGAATTTTCTGTAATTGCTGAATTTGCGGCTAATGGTTTTTTTTGGGGGGTGGGGGTGTTGGGGGTCATTATACATTATGTTAGCGTTTTGCATTTTGAGTCGTTTTAATTTCTTACTCTACGAAAACAACTTTCAAAAAATTACATGGTTTTAATTTTTGTCATGATTACCTAAAATTACGTAAATTTTTAGTATTAACTGTCAAACAAATATTTTATATAGTTTAAAATTTAAAGGAAACCGTTGTGAATTGTTCTCGTATGATGAATTGTCTTGCGAGCCTTGCAAATCCTGCATTTGCTTTCAATTTTGCTTTTATTTGCCGTGATTGTCAACGCAAATATCTGTTTTAACTTAGAAAACATCATAATTTGCTTAAATCTCGACCGAAATTGTTGAAAACCATTTATTTCCTCATGTTTTATGTGGGGCAATTGCACATGGTGAAATTGTAATAAATGAAGTGTTTCTTTGTCGTGATTGCAAAGCGAATTGCCAGACTCTTGGGCGCTATGCTTCACTTCAGACTAAATGGAATGATGTGTAAATAACCATCAGGCCAATGCACAGAAGTAAATCAAATCGGTATCAAGGATATTACAGTGTTTAAGAACCATTAATACTACGAGGTTTTTGCCATCAATTCTACCATTAAGGGGTTATTTTCGACTTGTATCGAGTATCTCTCTCTCTCTCTCTCTCTCTCTCTCTCTCTCTCTCTCTCTCTCTCTCTCTCTCTCTCTCTCTCTACGTTTTCAGAAGACAGTTTGAATAATGACATGCCACTAAAGTCGGTAACCAAACACATTGAAACGAATACAAATCTGTAATCAATAAGAGAGACTTAAATGGTGCAGTTGCACTGCGTATTTTCTAGTGCTTATCCCTAGTGTACATGATACTGACAATACAAACACCATATATATATATATATATATATATATATATATATATATATATATATATATATATATATATATATATATATATATATAATATATATATATATATATATATATATATATATATATATATATATATATATATATATATATATATATATATATATATATATATATATATATATATATATATATATATATATATATATATATATATATATATATATATATATATATATATATATATGTATGTATATATATATATATATATATATATATATATATATATATATATATATATATATATATATATATAAACTTGAAGATAATTCGTAGCAGTTCTTTCTCTTTTGTGTCAGACGAGGTGAGAGCTCAAATACCTATACTGATGCGCTGTTACTTATTTCCACAAGAGCTGACGGGTCCCTGAACGTTACTTGGTTCTGACGTTGAACTGACGTCTGATAACCGGTGTGGGGGAAATTCATAACTCTGACATTTCCGTACCTCGTTCAACGTCGCGAGGTCTTGTTCTTTGCGGTAACTTGAAGTTGGGAATTCTAGTAGATTGATGGTACCAAGAAACTTGCTTCTATAAAAGGCAGTTCCACTTGTCTCTCTTTCTCTGTGTATACACACACACACGCACGTACATACATACATATATATATATATATATATATATATATATATATATATATATATATATATATATATATATACTGTATATAATATATATTTATATATATACATTTATACATATATATGTGTATATATATATACATATATGTATGTATGTGTGTATACACACATACATATATATATATATATATATATATATATATATATATATATATATATATATATATATATATATATATATATATATATATATATATATATATATATATATATATATATATATATATATGTATATTTGTATATATATACACACACACATATATATATATGTATGTAAATTACATATATATAATATATATATATATATATATATATATATATATATATATATATATATATATATATATATATATATATATATATATATATATATAATGTCACGATGCGTATCAAGTACCTGGTTATTACACAACTAATCTCAAGATTCAAAAATATACCTCACTTCAGCCAGATACCTGAACTCTCATAACATTGATTGTTACGACTGAGTACTCTAAAGGTAACAGTGATCCCTTAAGAAAAAAACTTATTTATCAATCACTTGAAAAATCAAACTAAGTTCGTCAGAATATGTGTGAGGTATAAAAATTAAACTAAAATCTTCTAGAGTAAAAGGGCATCACTCCATCAAAAAACTCTAACTGTTTCCCTGGTCTTAATTCACTTTAGCAAAACTAAAAGAACAAAACATGTTTATCACTTTGCCTTATGCACACACAATCAATCCTATTCACTGGTGATCAATAAATGAAACACTGTTTTTCTAAAAATGTTAAATACAGAAATTTATTTTCAGATTCAAAGTTTATAACTAGAATTCACAATTAATTAGAATTCACAATCTGAAAAATTTACTATTAGTTGAAAATAACACAAAACTCAATGAATTCTTGAATTAAATTATGAAACAAAACTAATTCACAAAAACTTTATCAGGAATTTAAATTAATCAAGTAAAATTTAAACTATCAAGAATCACTCAAGATTTAAAAAGAAAATCTCAATAAATGAAATCAAGTATGCAATGTTAAATTAAGTATGCAATGTTAAATTAAGTATGCAATGTTAAATTACCAAGAAATATTTACAATGCTATGTAAATAAATGTTACATCACAAACATAAAAAATGTGAAAATACAAAGAAATTGTAAATAGAAAAACACACAAAAATACACGTAAGATTTATCAATAATGATTTCACTTGTTCAAAATTTCCTAACTTATCACACCATAACCTCCTAACTTATCATACCATGGTATCAATAAGTAAAATTTCACGTTACCTTACACAACTTGTGAAAACCTCTGTAAATCACTTGCTGCAGCTGCGTTACACAATACACACTTTTTTACCAGGCGCCGTTACGAACTAAATAACTTTGCTAAATTCAGATCTCAAAAGTTAATGTTAAAAGTGACCACAAAATTTACGTTAAAAGTAATCTCTTCCTAATTAGGAATGAGAGAGAGAGAGAGAGATATGGAACCAAATCGACTGGTCTCAGAAAACAGAATGAAACAAATTTTAGGATTCCAGTAATACGTGAAACAATTACATGATGTCATTAAAGCATTTTGGGTACGAGATACAAAAGTTCAAGAAGCAGGGAGGTGACGTCATTAAAGCGTTTTGGGTGCGAGATACAATGGAGAAGCTTCTAGAAGGAAAGTTACGTCATCCCAGCAAAACGTTTTGAACGCATCTTACAAAACATGACGTAATTGATCACGACACATATTCTTTCTCGCAAAGTGGCGTACGTGACTCAAACAACGCATGCAACAACATGAAATCACTCGTCTTGAGCCCGTATGGGACGAATTGGCGTTTGTTTTGCAAATCTGTCATCGCTAACCCAAAACAAAGCGTTCCCTCTTATCTCAACTGATGACAACTGAAATGAAACAAGCCTTGGTGGACACACACACGTGTTCACATACTACGCTTTTACCAAGAAAGATATTCGTTCTAAATTACGTTACTATTAAAATTATAACAACAATTCTAAATTACGCTATCAAGTAATCATTAGTACTTTTGAGATCTGATGTCAAACTAAATATGACACTTCAACAACCATTATCATTAAACATAACACATGAAAAAAGTAAATATGTCAAAATTATAGGAGGATATACGTATTACAAGGCAACATCATGAAAATATATATATATATATATATATATATATATATATATATATATATATATATATATATATATAAAATATATATATATATATATATATATATATATATATATATATATATATATATATATATATATATATATATATATATATATATATATATCTTCTTCTTCTTTATCTTCAGCTTTTCCCATCTTTATATGGGGTCGTTGTTTGTTATTAGTCTTCTCCATCTTCTGCGATCATGCAGCATTACCTCACTCACGTTCTTCTCCTGCATGTCCCTGTTAATTGTGTCTCTCCATCTCATTCTTGGTCTACCTCTCCTCCTTGTTCCAGGCACTTCCATATTCATGGTTCTTTTACATTCAGAATCCTCCTCTCTTCTCATAACATGTCCAAACCACTGTGATCGTCTCTGTTGCAGTTTCTTTGATATTTCTGTAACTTTCACCGTCCCTCTTATGAAGTTATTCCTTATCCTGTCTCTTCTTGTCACTCCGCACATCCAACGCAGCATTCTCATTTCTGCCACTTCCATCTTTCTCTCTTGTGCTTTCTTCATAGGCCATGTTTCACAACTATACATCAATGCAGGTCTGACAATGCTCTTGTACATTTTTCCCTTCATCTTTACATTAAATCTTTTGCCACATAACACACCTGATGTTTTCCTCCAATTGCACCAAGCTGATTGTATTCTGTGATTCACTTCCTCCTCCATCCCTCCACAATCAGTGACACACGACCCAAGGTACTTAAAGGATGTAGCTCTTTTTACTTCTGCCTGCACTAAGTTGATGCTTCCCTCTTGGTCTCCTCCACTCATCCACATATATTCCGTTTTTGCTCTGCTTATCTTTAGGCCTCTGTCCTCCAATGCACTTCTCCACAACTCCAATTTCCTGTCTGCTTCTTCCTTACTGGTGGTCACTAGCACTATGTCATCTGCAAAGAGTACACTCCAAGGCACCTGATCTTTCACTCCAGACACTATCACATCCATTACCATATCAAAAATATAGGGACTCATGGCAGAACCTTGGTGGAGTCCCACTTTCACCTCAAACTTGTCTGTTGTTCCCACTGAGCTTCTTACCTGTGTTGTTGCTTCTCTATACATATCATTTACAATCCTCACATATTTTTCTGAGACACCTTTTTCCCTCATGCACCTCCACACTTCTTGCCTAGGCACTTGATCATATGCTTTCTCAAGATCTATAAATACAAGATGTAGTTCCTTTCCTTTTCTCTATATTTTTCCATTACTTGTCGTAATACAATATATATATATATATATATATATATATATATATATATATATATATATATATATATATATATATATACATACATATATA
>NC_089791.1:37809882-37812382 GCF_040412425.1 Macrobrachium rosenbergii
AGGCAAAACATTGAAAAAAACAGAACTGATTTTTTTTTTCGAAATAGATCGTCTTTGTTCTGGTAAAATATAAAACGACGGAAAGTAATCTAGTTTTCCTGGAACCAAAGAATATTGAATACCTGAGCAAATTTTGCCACCATGCATATTTCATTAATATTCAATAATAACTTTCATGTTTACAACAAAGAGCTGCCTCAATATTCTCTTCATACAGCCAAAAATACTCGTGTTCTAAATCCTTTGTATAGATAGATCCTGGTGCTTTCTTTAGTCCGTCCGCACTTTTTTCTGTTCACACTTCTTCTGTCCGCCCTCAGATCTTAAAAAACTACTGAGGTTAGAGGGCTGCAAATTGGTATGTTGATCATCCACCCTCAAATCATCAAACATACCAAATTGCAGCACCTCTAGCCTAAGAAATTTTGCTTTTAATTAAGGTATAAGTTAGCCATAATCCTGCTTCTGGCAACGATAAAGGATAGGCCACCATCGGCCCATGGTTAAAATTTCATGAGCCGCGGCTCATACAGCATTACACCGAGACCACCGAAAGTTAGATCTATTTTGGGTGGCCTTGATTATACGATGTAGTGGCTGTACAGAAAACTCGATTGCACAGAAGAAACTTGCGCATTTTTTACTTTTTTTTTGCCACTTGTGTTCTGTGCTTCGTCTCTCTCACTCTACGATTATTTGAAGTATTTGCTTCTAAATTTTCTGATAATCATCGTCCATTCTTCTCCTTTCCAACGTTCCTCCGTCTTATTCTGACCAACAACTCTAATTTCATACGAGTGTAATCAAAAGAGTTTCACAGGATGTGCAATGTAACAAGGACGAGAAGATGGGTTGCATTATACTGAGTTGGTTTGATCGTGAGCAGTGAATGAACGACGACAATTTAGTTTTCTGTACATCGTATAATCAAAGCCACCGAAAATAGATCTATCTTCCGGTGGTCTCGTTATAATGCTGCATGAGCCGTGTCCAATATCGTTGTCAGAGGCACGATTATAGCTAACATTCACCTTAAATCAAATAAAACCTACTGAGGCTAGAGGTCAGCAATTTGGAATGTTTGAGGAGAAGAGGGTGGATGATCAGCATACCAATTTGCAGCCCTGTAGCCTCAGTAGTTTTTAAGGTCTGAGGGCTGACAGAAAAAGTGCGGACGGACAGACAAACCGGCAAAATAGTTTTCTGTTTACAGAAAACTAAAACAAATAATTCATTTCCAAAATGGTGAAAGGGTAACATCAAACGATTATGTCATTTTATGGTGTCTTTTCCACCCTAGCTGTGATTCACTGCAGATAACCATTCGAGTAATTCTACGAACTTATTCATAGACACACACACACACACTATATACATACATATATATATATATATATATATATATATATATATATATATATATATATATATATATATATATATATATATATATATATATATATATATATATATATATATATATATATATATATATATATATATATATATATATATATTTGTGTGAGTGTGTGAATGTGTGTGTGTGCGTGTGTTCTTACAATCAATCTGACAAGTGATCTGTATATATCAATCACCACAGGGGAAGAAAATATAAACAGTTGTAAATCCTGACCAATGCGGCTGTACTGCTAAGCTCAGTCCTTTGAAGATGGCTTAGCAATAAAGCCGACACTAGTCAGGAGTTACAGTCGTTTTTCATTTCTTCCCTATGGTGCTTGGTATATACTATATATATATATATATATATATATATATATATATATATATATATATATATATATATATATATATATATATATATATATATACACATATATACATGTATATATGTGTGTGTGTGTGATGTACTGTGTATGTATATATATATATATATATATATATATATATATATATATATATGTATATATATATATATATATATATATATATATATATATATATATATATATATATATATATATATATATATATAAATGTGTGCGTGTCACAACACTTTTCCGGATATCTGAACGTCACACTAAGCATAAACAAGATACTGGATGCACGAACAATATTTGTCATTCTGGAGGAAACCCACTGATCAGCAAAACTACCAGAAGTGTTATCCCCTCGCTCTCGCCTCTCGACCAGGCGGGCAGCGAGACTCTCGTATTTTTCCCTTCTATAAACTTACTGGATGGCCAAAACTGCATTAAAGTTCCTTTGAGACGAAATGAGATTTCTTCAAGATGGAGAAGCTTATCAATAAGCTTGTAAACGGCCAATTAGTGTGTAACTGGAATACGCCCGTGTAAAATGGAACCTTCCGAGAGGATGATTTTTATTTCTACGACTAAAACCGTGAGACTGAAACTACTGCAAGTGGCCAGGTATCGGGGGAATATTGTGATCGGTTTTATTCCTCCAGTCGCTTTGGTTGGAAAATTACCTTTTCTGGTAACTGGCGCTATTTGAGAATATCCAGTTGTGTCATCGGCGT
>NC_089791.1:37817382-37819882 GCF_040412425.1 Macrobrachium rosenbergii
AGAAGGCCCATAAAACACTATTTGAACATTTGCAACCATATATTTCGGGTTGCAACGTTCAAATACTGTTTATGGGCCTTCTTATCTTCATATATATATATATATATATATATATATATATATATATATATATATATATATATATATATATATATATATATATATATATATATATATATATAACAAAAACGAAAAAGAACAACAAAAGCGTTGGACCGTGCACCAGGTATTTCCAACGATTTTTGCGAATGCTCCAAAATGCATTTGAGAGAGTATAGTGAAAATGACGCAATCAGATGGATTCATTTCGTGATAGGGCCGGCTATTCCCACGACTATTTCGTGAATCAGTTTGATTTGCTCTCGATAAGATATATATCATCCTTTCATTCCATATCGCTCCTGTGACGCGAGATATTGAAGGGCTTCTGGATGATACGAACGTCGTCGGATAAACTGCGGGGTTTTGATAGGTACCGAGTATATAAATACGCAGGCTATTGGATATAATGTTGACATATTAATGGGGGAACATTTCGAGTCCTACTTGACTGATTTTGACATGAATTCTTAGTCATGCAGTAAGTAGGGCATGAGATTTTTCGTGCGCCTGTTTATAGATCTACCCAGTTAGGAAAGTAATTGTAAATTGTAATTTGATTTTTCTGTTGCGATAGAGGGTGACAATTAAAAAGCAAGTTGCTCATAACATTAACTCACTGACGTACAATTTCTATGGCTAAATGGAAATTTTTCGCAAACTTCTCTACTGAGACACCAAATAACAGAACCTGTAATGGGAGCTGAAGAGAATCTGACATTCGAAACCAAGCTAAGTCTACATCTCGAAACATTGGTAACATCAAAGAAGTTGAATACCTGTTGACCGGTGAAAGTTGCCTGGAGAAAGTTTTTCCGTTTGAGACTCGATGAAGTGCTTGAAAAGGGAACGATTCAGGACAAAATGAAACTGGATCGTTGTCAATTCCTTATTTTTTTTTTGGCAATTTGCTTTCAGTTTACATCTGCTTGTATGCTTTAAATATTAACTAGTGGATTTCACGATCACCTGTGATTATCAAAAATACGATAAAGGTTTTATGACAATTATACCCTTCGAAGAAAATTGGTAAGAATTTATCATTTGTGTCTGAAGTAAACGTTCAATTTAATATAAGACCTTTATATGGTTTAATGCAACAGGCTTCGTTGCACCTCATAAAGTGATGGGTATTTCACACACAAAATATATCCAAACGTCTTTTCTAAGATTGGTGGATATGTTATCAGTGTTCTTTTTTTACAACATTTATGAAGCTGATACATAAAATAATATATATATATATATATATATATATATATATATATATATATATATATATATATATATATATATATATATATATATATATATATATATATATATATATATATATATATACATATTTATATATAGCACATTTATGTTGTCATAATTCCTTTCCTAAGGAATATGCGGTGTTTTACTTACAAATTTCCTTTATTTTAAACTTCCATCACTTTCTACTGATGCTGATTTTTCATTTAATTCCTTTGTTATAAAAGATCAGCGAGTGCATTCAAGATTCACACGTCTTTTGAAAAAGCCCTGATGAACTTATGAATTATAATACAACGCCCTGTCGTTTCTGCGATAATTTGTGCCTCTCTTCTTGCGGAATGCAACATTCTCACCGAATCTGACACAGGGGGAAAGTGAATGCTTTCGTCACATCTCAATGATAATGCAACTTCATTAAGAGACGAATCTTCAGGCGGAATTGTTTCTGGGCGTTTAGATAAATTCTCTTGGCTACTCTCTATCGCGTGCTTAACGAGCGGCAGTTGAAGGCCAGCCAGGCGTTCGCGAACCCGCCAGACACAGAAAAACCCATGCTGGGATTCTGGCGGGTCCGTTTCCCAATCCGAGTGAACCTTTATAAATAGAAGGAGAAAGAGCCCTGAGAATATTAACAAAGAGAATTTAGGCGAATGCACAATTGCCATTTACTAGGCAAATAGGTTTTATTGAATTGATTATTGCAATAAGTTCTCTTCCCCGTCGCTCGTAAAATGAATTACACGCTCCAAATCATCTTTACAAATTACAGTGGTCCAATTCTCTTATTTTGCCGAGAGGAAATACTGCCATTCTCTCTGTATTGCATACTTACCTTCGTTAGAGACAGGAAAACAAAACTTTTTATGTTTAAACATAAAGGCTAATATCTGAATAGAGGTAACTATAAAAAGTTAACTACTGGAAATTATGAGAGAACGAAAAGCTTAATTTGTCTTCCAGACCACCAGACTCCGAGGGTATGTTTCAAATTTCAACAGCGTTCACGCGGGAGCTTATATGAAATGGGCACTGTCAATAACAGGTGATCATCCACTCAAGTACTGTAAGTACCGACTAAGGCGAAGGTTGCTTAGAAGACACCACGGTCTAGACCGTGGAAGACACTGGCTGGAAGACTATG
>NC_089791.1:37824882-37829882 GCF_040412425.1 Macrobrachium rosenbergii
GTATATTATTGAATCTTGAGATTAGTTGTGTAGTAACCAGGTACTTGATACGCATCGTGACAATATATATATATATATATATATATATATATATATATATATATATATATATATATATATATATATATATATATATATATATATATATATATATATATATATATGTGTGTGTGTATATATATATATATATATATATATATATATATATATATATATATATATATATAATATATACATGAATGTATGTATGTACATGCAAACAAACATATAAGACACACACACACACAATACAAAAGGGAGGGACAAATTTGAGGGCTCTATGACACATTTTCGTCCTAAAACTCTATTCCGTTCCCCAGCATCAGTTTCCGTTACGGTTTGATTAAAATCATCAGAACCTCAAAGTCTTTTGCGCTTTGCTCGCTCTCCACTACGGCAGGAAAAAGGACGCGGACTGCAATAACAGCTAACAAACTCTCCCAAAAAATTTTTTAAAAATGTAAACGAAGGACCGAAGCGTCGAAAGTATTTTAATATAGAGTCGTGTACAGATTTTAAGGACAATATACCATGGTAGCCATTCAGCGTGTATGTTAAGAGAGACGTATTGAAAGAATTTTTTTTTTAATATTTAATTTCATATTTGTGCATGTCTTTTTTTTTTTTTTAAAGAGTTATGAAACTTTATAAAATATATAATTTGTGTCCGTGGTGAATTCATCAGGGTAAAGTTTCCGGGCTATGGTATCGGTTTTTTTTTTTTTTTGTTCTTATAAAACTAAGTAGCTATAATCTATGGAATTATGTTTCAAATAGCAAAATAACAAAAGAAAATGATCAAAATGACGAGTTGAGGTTAGATTAGAACATAAATGTTTATACACTGCCTTAGAAATATTCTCCAAAAAAGTCAGGTAAATTTAGTTTTCCAATGACCTCTCAATTTTCATTATTTATCCCAGGCATTGTGTGGTAAAAATATTTTTGGTACTATATATTGAAAACAATTAAATACATTAAACCCATACTTATTAATAGTATGAGGCTTGGAAGGATTATCTTACAACGTCAATTTATGGTGCTACATGTAAAACTGTAGTGAATTAAATGCAGTTATTAACTATATTAGTGTCGGCATGCAAATTCAAATCTGCTGTACAAAAACATATCGTAAACCGAAAACGGTTAATAATATAAATTCTCCGCAACTCTAGCAAGGGCAAGAGATAGAAACGAATGAGAACTCACTCACAATACATAGACACAAAAAGAAACCCCCGAGAGGAATATTTCAAGTCGCATTTGTTTTCTCGAACGCCGTCTAATGTATTCTGTTCCTCCAGGAAGAATATCATGCATTTCCACAGGGCACGTCTTCTCCCTCAGTGAATCTCAGAAACCGTCTGCAACAGACGTCATGGCGAGTGACAATGATGAATGCACTTGAGTGAATCGATGGCAAGACTCTCTCTCTCTCTCTCTCTCTCTCTCTCTCTCTCTCTCAGCAATGCAATGCGTTGCTATGTCGGACATATCTCGTAGATTATTTTCTAACTTAACTATTGGAACAATTACTATAGAATGGCAAGTTGATTTCCTCTCTCTCTCTCTCTCTCTCTCTCTCTGCTCAGCAATGCAATATGGTTGCTATGTCGGACATATCTCGTAGATTTTTTCTAACTTAACTATTGGTAACAATCACTACAGGATGGCAAGTTGATTTTCTCTCTCTCTCTCTCTCTCTCTCTCTCTCTCTCTCTCTCTCTCTCTCTCTACTCAGCAATGCAGTATGGTTGCTATGTTGGACATGTCTCGTAGATAATTTTTTCTAACTTAACTATCGGTAACAATCACTATAGAATAGCAAGTCGATTTTCTCTCTCTCTCTCTCTCTCTCTCTCTCTCTCTCTCTCTCTCTCTCTCTCTCATGGCAATATAAAAGTCCCACCTTCGTGTTTTAAACGTTTCAATATATCCACTTTCCTCGATTGTAATAAAATACAACTGTACAAAAATTGCCAGTCTGACTATTCTCTGACACACTACCTCAGTTACTTCAGCTATTATTATTATTGTTATTATTATTATTATTACGCCGCACTTGATTACTCATATAGGCGGTATTCCTTTGTGACCCATTCCATGAGTTTCTCAATACCCCCCGCCAGTCTAAATTGATGCTATCCCAGGTAATGAGTGACATGCAAGAAATTACTGAGAGAGAGAGAGAGAGAGAGAGAGAGAGAGAGAGAGAGAGAGAGAGAGAGAGAGAGTAGCGTGCAACAAAGATCATGATTTCCTTTTCAAACGATCAGAAACCCGAATTTGGATTTTCCCCGACTTCTCTGTTAATAATTACAGGTGCCTGTAACGCTGCCATAAAATGTAATTGTTCTCTAATGTAATTCTGGCTCTGAAGTTATGGAATATAAAACTAGAATGAAAATCAAATATTAATGTTTTACATCGCCAACTACTCACTGGTTTCAGGAGAGTGGTATGGTTTCTAATTGGGTCTGACAAAAGCATTGATGCTTTAATGAGAATGTAAATGTCTGCACATATTAATAAACGCAAGATGTTACAGGGCTCCAAAATGTTGTGTTTTTACTAAATACTTCATATGTTTTTCTAAAGAGGTGATAATTTATTTGTTATATATATATATATATATATATATATATATATATATATATATATATACATACATATATATATTTATTTATATACAATATATATTTATTTCATAATTAAAACTGACTGACTTGTGTTTTACTGAGATCAAATATACGTAAAACAAAAGTTCACACACAATAATATCATATATATATATATATATATATATATATATATATATATATATATATATATATATATATATATATATATATATATATATATATTATATATATACATATACATATATATACATATACATATATATATATATATATATATATATTATATATATATATATATATATATATATATATAAATATTATTTCAGTAGATGAAACCTATTCACATGGAAATTGAAGCACAACAAAAAGGGGCCACTGACTTGAAATCCAAGCTTGTCCAAAGAACGTTGGTTTCCAACCTCCCACCGCAGACCCCACACAGCAGCAGTAACTGATTATGATACAGAGCCAATGATTTTTTTCGCCCTGGGGGAATACCACGACACTAACCACTATACAAGCGGACCAGCAAAAGCAAAAAAATTCTGACAACCTAAAACTAGTTATAGAAGAGACTAACATTCTAAAAATTTCAATTGATGTATTGTAAACCGAGTAACACTTGATGCTTTGTTAAAATTGAGTATATCCCACAAGAAGTAAACAGAAGCCGAATTAAAATGCTGTATTATGTATCAAGTATTCACATTTTAAATCAGCTATACTTTCATCATAATATCAGTCACAAAAAAAGTTGCTTGTTTTTGCCATAAGTGAATCGGTTTATGACGACATAAGCTATCACAATTTTTAACCGGAATAGGCATGAACCACTTATTTATTGCATCAGTTTATTCTTGGTCATATACTTGATTAATATCTATTGTTTTCAGTGCAATGATTCCTCCAGAATATATTTCTCAGGTCCATTCTGACGCCAAAAAAAAAAGAAAACCAAAAATCTCATTAGAAGATAAAAGCCTTCTTTTCATGTATCTCTTTTACAATCTATCTAAAAGCAATTACTTGTCACAGGACCATAAAATGTTTATTGTGATTTTTTCCTCTGACTAAAATATAACGCCGAAGAAAATCTTTTATTTCATAATTCTTGTGGGAGTATATTGCGGAGGGTTCTATTAAATATTAACTTTACGGCCGCACTGAGAAAAATGGATTATATTTTTGAGTCAGCTTATTGTACATACGTGTTTCGTAAGCCTCCTGCTGGCTTCGGAAGAAAATCTTCGGGATTTCAAATTATTATATATCTGTGAGAAATGGAGTATATGATATGTCTAACGGGTACTTATATATATATTATATAATACAGTATAATACATATATATAATATATATATATATATATATATATATATATATATATATATATATATATATATATATATATATATATATATATATCCAAACAGGTTATACTATATAAATATTCTATAACCAAAGCCACCAAATATCGTTTGATAATTAATTCCTTACACCTTGGGAATAACACACCAAAGAAATTAAGACCGAGAAAATGGATTATATTTTGAAAATCAGCACCCCATTATTGATATCGATCTGTTGTACAGGTACGCCTGTCAATTCAGTCTCGATATTCACCATGTGTGATTGCTAGAGTTTAAACAGAAAAATCCTTATTTTCACCAAATTTTTACATATTGGCCATTTTGAATCATTAATGATTAAACGGGGTTAAACAGAAAATGTACGTTTTAAATGTCTTTTCATTAGTTTTATCCCTTAATAGGTTGGTCCTTAATCTTACACCTATGATATTTTAGAGAGATTTGAATTGTTCCTTCTTTTTAATTTTTTTATGACTAATTGTGCTAATTCTTAAAATTTAAATTTATACGTAATTTATGTATTTATTTATAAAGCCCTAAATGTAATGATTATATAATACAGTATAATATAATATATATATATATATATATATCATGTATATATATATCATATATACATATATATATGAAACTTATCCTTATACACTTGCGATTATTCTATATTCACAAAGACAAAGCCACAAATATCGTTTGATAATTAATGTGCTCACACCTTGGGAATAACTTACACCAAAGGAAAATTAAGACCTGAGTCCTCTCTTAGAATTTGAAACCGGATGGTTTAGACAAAGAATAAAGCTGGCTCCCATTATTTAAAGAGATATGTTGATATCGACTTGCTGTACGTACGCCTGTCGAATTCAGTCTCGATGTCAACCCATGTCCACCATGATACCTGATTGCAAGTTTCAAACACGTGGTTAATTATGAATTTTTGTCACATACACGCA
>NC_089791.1:37847382-37864882 GCF_040412425.1 Macrobrachium rosenbergii
ACAAGGCACCGGTAAATAGAGCCATCTTTCGGTGGTCCTAGTATAACGCTGCATGAGCCGCGGCCCATGAAACTTTAATCACGGCCTGGTGGTGGCTTTTATCCTATATCGTTGCCAGAAGCACGATTATGGCTAATTTTAACCTTAAATAAATAAAACCAATGAGGCTACAGGGCTGCAATTTGGTAGGTTTGATGATTGGAAGTTGGACGATCAACATACCAATTTGCAGCCCTCTAGCCTCGGTAGTTTTTAAGATCTGAGGGCGGACAGAAAAAGTGCGGACAGAAAAAAGTGCGGACGGACAGACCAAGCCGGCACGATAGTTTTCTCCTACATTAAACAAAGTGATTAATTTGTTGAGTTCATAAGCGTACCTGGAATCTTCAACAGATGCTCGATAGTTAAAGTTACCATAAAAAAATAAATTTGATGATACGTTGTGGCTTATTTCTTTACTGCTGCAGATGCCCAGGTGGGGAAAATAAAATGCCATTTGTTCGTTTTTATGTCCTAAAACGTTAATAATATAGCCAAGTTATTGACGAGATTATAATTACGAAAAGTAACCGACACTCAGAATCATATATGGGCATAATGATTTTACAAATATTGAAAATGTAGTTAAGGTAATTAAGGAAAAACTGTTTTGTTTGAGAAAGAGAAGAAACTTTCTGCCATTGACAAATATAAAGCTTTTATTCATTATATCCTTTTAAAAGAAATGGTCTCCTTATAAAAGCTTGTAAAATCATTACCGAAGTTTCAAAAACTCAAATTTTCCTTGGTGAAACTTGGAGATGTCATTTTTGAATATTTAATAACGCCCGAATGGACCTCAGTTACTTAGAATGGAACCAACGCCTAAACATCAAATGGGCCTATCCATAAAGGCTAGGCCTCTGTAAACTTTCCATATGATGTTAAAACCTTGATGGGAAATTAACTTTGTTGGGGGGAGAAACTACTTTACGAAAAGTTTCCTTTGTCAAAACTTCTCAGTTTTATAACAAACTCACGGCATAAAAAAATGGATTATTTAGCTACGAGTACACGTAATAGTCCACTCAATCTATAATCTAGGCTTTCTATAATATTCATTTTGGATTAAACATTTTGGTTTTGTATATAGCATGCAGTTATGGATAGGTCGAAGCTTTTCATCTCTAAAAGCCAATGTATATATATATATATATATATATATATATATATATATATATATATACATATATATATATATATATATATATATATATATATATATATATATATATATATATATATATATATATATATATACGTACAAAACAGGCACCAAAAATCTTGTTACTGCCTCGTGAATCGTTACAGAGCAGAACTCAAGCGAAGGGAAAGCAGAAAAACCACGAGGAGGAATTGGCAGCAACGTGAAAGTAAACACCCAAGTATATTGACCTAACATTCCAGGAATGTGAACTCCCGAATATTTCACTGAACAGGTCATGTCTAATTACATCCGGGCTCTCAGGCACAACTGTGCTACTGGTAACGCAAGAAATCTCGTCCGAGGAACTGGTTATACGACGTACAGACAAATGAAAGTGGGTTAAAATATTAAGTATTAAATTGAAATACGTTTAGATTAAGATAGTTCTCATCTTAATCTATATTTTTCTTCCATCTTAGTCTATATTTTCTTACTGTACAATGGTGAATTTAATTTAAGAATTATCAAGCCTTAGATGTTTAACTTCTAATGAAGACATCACCAGCATTCGACATTTCTTTTATGGTCATTATTACATTTTATCTTGCTAACCAACGATAAATTACGTGGAAAGATTATGAAAGAAAATTTTTTTTCCGCCTATTATGACCTCGATTCCAACATTTTTATTCATTGCGTTCAGGCTAATTAACTTTTTTTTCACTTTATATCTTCATCTTTCTGTTCTTTTTCATTCGTTAGGGTAAATGAAATGAAAATGTTTATTAAATGAATGAATCAGGAGTTGAAAAATTTAGTATGAAGTTAATCGACAAACGGGTTGAAACAGAGCAGTTCACTACATACATTCCGTCATCAATTAGTGATCAAAATTCATCCCCAGTGGATTATCTGTGGTGAACAATTATGAAGAGTAATAATGACACTTTCGTAATCTGTTTTTTTTTTTTACTACATGATTCTTTAAATTTCAATAAAGAAACTCTTCTGAACTCAATGAAATTTTTCTTGATTACTGATGCTGTATATTTTGCTTAAGACTAATTCATGAATATATATATATATATATATATATATATATATATATATATATATATATATATATATATATATATATATATATATATATATATAATAACTGTATATATATATATATATATATATATATATATATATAAACTGTATATATACAGTATATATATATATATATATATATATATATATATATATATATATATATATATATATATATATATATATATATATATATATATATATATATACCCAAAATTCTGTAAGCTAGAAAAGAATACGTTTCTTCTCAAGATACTTCTGGGGTGATCTCAATGAAAACCAAACCCAACATAACAGTGCCGATGCAATAAAGAAAAAAGTAAAGCTTATATTAAAAAGCGTAAGTCTGCAGCATTTAATCATTTCCTGCTCTATGCCTGAAAAAGTGCATTAATCTTAACCAAGCAAAGTTGCCTTGCCTAGTTTGTTTACACAGCTCGTCAAAGAAACCTCCTTTCTTAACTTCGCCCAGGCTAATTAATGTTTGTTCATTTTGATTATTGCTGACATAAAGCGATTGCAAAAAGAATGACAATTCCTTTTCACTACCCGTTCTTTTCATTTCCCAGTCATCTTAATCTTATCAGTTCTCACGCAGGTTCTGAAAGAAGGAAGCGAGTTCAACTGCGCCATGGTGAAATTTCACTTGAATTCTTAATGAATGTAGACTTTTCCTTCCACAGTATTTTTCTGTTTCTATCTATAAATCAAACATTTTGATTAAACTTTCAGATTTTAGTTGCTGACATATAAATAAATCCATATCATTCGACAGGCGAGGAGCTGACCCCAAACTTCAAGGAAAATGAATAATAGTGAAAACCGGAAGCATGTTCTTTGGATCAAGTCCATCCATTGTTTATCGTTTCGCAGCGTTGTTATTTTGGCGCATGATGTGCGATCTCAGAGAGATTGGCTTTTGTTTCTTTTATTCGTGCTAGCCTATACCCAAATAAACTTCCAATGCGCCAATCTGTATACATTGCCTTGCCTACCATTACAAGCCTTTACAAATCCCTTGTAGTTCTTCACTGTCCATTTCCGTCAGGAAATAAGTCATCCAAGTAAAAACCTTTCTGCGAGTATTTATGGTTAACAAACCTCTGTATCTTTTTGCTTATAAATGAATATATAACTTCTTTTATAAACCTACCTCTGCAATAATTTGATTACGTTAAGATTTATTATACGGAAATGAAAACGCTTACGTAAAGCAAAATCAAGAAATCTATGATTAACTATTGCTATCCGTGCACACACAAAAAAAATATACAGAAGCGAATTAACGAATATATCATCCTGTGACTTACCAGTTACAAAACTCTGCATTCTGACAACGAGCAATCTTTGTCGACACTCCTACAAATGTACTTGCTCTGAGGTAGTTAGGTGTGAAGGTATACACAGATTAAATCGCTAGAAATCCCACTACCCAAACACAAGAGAACTGTAGACCTGAAGAATCGCACTTTATCGCAGTAACAGGCCCCTTTACCTCGACACAGCCAAGGACACTCAGGGTAGCTGACTAGTCTACAGTAATGAGGATGGTCATTTTCAGACAGCGCTTAAGGAAAGCGTGGTACTTTACTTTACTGGAGGCAGTAGAAGCAAAACATCACACAGAGTACTTAACAAATAAGATACTGTGAATTTGCTAACTCTTCTCTCGTCCTCTAAAATAACTCAAGTCGATCCATTCATAACCATGTCAATCAGAGCATTTTCCTTTGTGATACTAAAGTCGTAAGCATTTCACAAAACAGTTCTTGAATGTACGAATGACTAGAAATAGAGAATAAGAAAAAGATGACTGGTATGCGTGTCCTAAAGGACGCACATTCAAAAAGAAATTATTCTTTTCGAATCCTCTCAACGACAATTTCCAATGGATGAAAACTCCCTTCTCCACGGGTTTCAAGTTTGACGGAAAGGTCTTTCCCATGCGATTCAGTGAAAAGACAACGCTGTTGTTTCGTGAGTAGTTCCCTCCTGGCCTTTTATTCACCCATTCATCTATCAGGGTCCTATTGACATCAACCCAATTTTGAAAAATTGCGCTCGGTACGTAAGATTAGAATAGCCTTTACCCTCTGAGAATTTTTGTATTCAGACAGGGTGCATACGTTGAATTTTTTCATGGTAAGGAGAGAGAGAGAGAGAGAGAGAGAGAGAGAGAGAGAGAGAGAGAGAGAGAGAGAGAGAGAGAGAGAGTCTTTCAATTCACCTAAAAGCTCCCAGACTTTTCGTACTACATTCTAAATAACGTAATGGAAGTAGCCCATGCCGACTTCATGACCATTGACGCTCCTCTCTTCACTCAAGAGGTTCCAACTGGAGCACTGGACTGAGGACAAATAACCTGTATAATATTAGAGGAAATATTCTACCTAAACACAAAGTAAAGGTATAGAGCAATAGCTAGTAGTTTTCCATTATTCCCACTCGATTTAGCTTGCTTTGGATCATGTTTTTCGGCTATTATGTAATTTGTTTATCTACTGAAAACCATGTATATAACAACATACAGTTTTTTTTCAAATGAAATATAGCCCGTTTGAACAGGGTCAAAGAAATATATTCTGATTTGGTCCGTGATGTACTAATTTCCCCAAAACAGTATTTCATATATTTTTGATAACAATTTCTGCTGACCCCTGGCTGGACGACGGCAGTGTAAAAGTGGGGTATCGTTGTTGCTAGAAGTAGTTTTGTAACCCTGTATGTTGATTGTTTTATATATATTTCCTAAGATCCTAGGTAATATAAAATTTGATCTCCTTGACAGTGTAAATATATCCACAACCTTGCATTAAGAAATTTAGTCATATTCAAGATTTGTTTAACTATGACCGCTAAATATCTTGGTGATAGGTAATTTGACACTTAATCAACTATTATCACGGAATTCTGTCCATTAGTTAGCAATTAGTTCAATAATAAAAAGAGTACAAACGACACAGGCTAGACCTCACGTATTCTGTCAGTCTGTCAGCTTTCCAAAGAGGCAGAAATTCCCAACAACAAAAGGAGAAATGAAGCGCTGCTTTAAAATTAGCATTTCAGTTTCTCCTATAAAAGTCAGAGAGAAAGCTCATTATTTCATTTAATGAAATGTCAATAATCATAAAAGGACGATAACAAAGAACAGTCATACTATTAGCTCGTAACCGGCTTAAATTCTTATAAAAATTAAAAACAGAGTAATGGAAAATTACATTTCTGTTTGCCTTTCGTTTCTGACAGGTGAATTATCAAAACAGACATAAATAAATACAGAAATGAAAGACTGTTATAACATTTAGTTAGCTTAGTAGGCCCCTTACTTAGATGTAGCGTTGTCAATGAAAAGTTTGTATTAAATAAAGAAGTAATATCATATTATTTCTGACGACATTGAAAGTTATGTCAGAAGATTGCAATCAGATGGTCTGCTGAGAGTTGTTGGAGAAAGGACAGAGGATGTGTATCCACTGCAGGACAAGTTCCAGTTAGTGAAAGCAAAGAAGAGCTGCAAAGTCTAGTGAAAAAGTTTGAAAGTGTTTGTAGAGGAAAGTCTCGAGGGGATGTTAATAGGATTGTAGCAAGAAGTGTAAATGGAGAATAGTTGTTTATTTATATAATTATTGAATATCACCACAATTGAGTGCACAGGATAAAGATGTTAAAGCTGAGAGATCTTTAGCATACCTAAATCGTTGCTGAGAATACAGAAATATAATTTAAAGTCAGTGACCTAGATCGCTAACTTTTTCACTTTTATGGGCTGATGGATCTGATATATTTCAATAAATTTTCATATTTCAGATTTGCAAAAAAAATTATCCATCCCAACCAGACATACACATGCACACATATATATATATATAAATATATATATACTGTATATATATATATATATATATATATATATATATATATATATATATATATATATATATATATACACATATATATATTATTGTATCTGTGTGTGGACATGCATATAGCTCGTGTTTGTGCAGTGACAGGGGAACAACTACCCAATTTAATCTTAGGAAGACATACAAAACGGATCGTTTGTAAGCAAAATAACATCGAGTGAAACGAATTACATGTTTGGAAAACATAATTCTTCTTAAAATGTAAGAAGAACATGTTAGAGACCATCAGGTTCGTGTGCTACAAAAGGTGCCGTGGATAAGGACTAGAAGAACTCGAACAACTTACTGAAAAGTATTAAGCCACAACGAAAAAGAGAAACCAGAATCTTTGGGTTCTGATTGCAAACATTTACAAATACAATGGCTGACGCCAGCATCAGAAAAAGGCTGTTTTCTCCTGCTGGAGCAAACAAACATCGGAAATAAAACCGGGCTTAACTTTGCGCAGTTTCTTTCTGCTCACGAAATTGCAATTACACGTCTGGTGAGGGATACGTTAGACCTCCGGCCTCCGGTAATAAGTTCCTTCAAGCTTTGTGGTTTTTTCTTCCCTGGCGATATTTTTCTTTGTTTATAGAGGATTTATTACGTTGGTGCCTAAAGCATCATATATTTCAGTTTCGATATTAATCAATTTGCTGGTATTGGAAAGGGTATCTCAGAGAAGAAGTCCAATTCAATTATAACTGTACTCTTGCAGCTAGTTTATTTTTTATGCGCTCAAAAGGAAAACCAGGCAAAAATGCGTCGAAGTTTCTGTACAGCTTACAATGCTTGATAAAACTATCAGCTACGACCTCGCAACGTTCAGTTACTTCCCAGATGCGGTCGAGTGAAGATGCGCCGCACGCCTCCTGAAAGCGCTGCCAGACGCACGATCCACGGCTAAGGTTAACCTCAAATAAAATCAAAACTACTGAGGCTGGAGGGTCGCAGTTTGGTGTGTTTGATGATTTGAGGGTAGATGATCAACATACCAATTTGCAGCCCTCTAGTCTCAGTAGATTTTCAGATCTGAGGGCGGACAGAAAAAGCGCGGACGGACAGACAAAGCCGTCTCAATAGTTTTCTTTTACAGAAAACTAAAAATTATGAATTAACTGGTACGGTACTTCCTGATAACCTTGATCAGTTCAGTTATAATACAGTGGGTAAGGAACTTTCATGTTATATAACATCCTGTACTTTCACTTAGTGCCGAAAAGTTTTGATGAGATATAAATCCAGCTAAGACCTTTATGCATGATTATAACCTAACCGTTGTTGAAAGTGTTTGTTGCCAGCAATTGAAGCTCTAGCAGAAAACATGTACAAAGAAAACTGTCCTAATCATCTTTAACCTAAACGCTTCTTTCTCTAAGTCGTATTCGTTTTTACTGATATATATATATATATATATATATATATATAGTATATATATATATATATATATACTGTGTATATATATATATATTTATATATATTATATATATATATATATATATATATATATATATATATATATATATATATATATATATATATATATATATATATATATGAATGTTTGTGATACACACCGAAACATTTTCTATATTCACAGACATTACTCAACAAATGCGGTTTAATACCCGTATTAAATATTAAATCAACCCAACTCAGAATAAACGCCGAAAGGATATTTTTATATATAATAAGCGATCCGTCACCATAAATAATTTTTCATAAGCTGCATCCTCAATATTTATAAAGTCATTATACCCACATATGATTCTAAACGTCAGTTACTTTTCGTAATTATGATCACGTCAATGCCTTGGCTATACTCGTATTATCACCGCATGTGAAGCTTTAAATGAACAAAAGGCATTTAATTTTACCACCTGGGCATCTGCTGCTGTAGAGAAATAGGCCACAATTTATTGTCAAATTTCTTTCTTTAAGGTGGTTCCTCATTGGAAGGGGTGGGCAGAGCTCTCGGCTAGCACGCTGTTGGCCCAGCGTTCGACTCTCCGACCGACCAATGAAGAATTAGAGGAATTTATTTCTGGTGATAGAAATTCATTTCTCGTCATAAAAGGTTCGGATTCCACAATAAGCAGTAGGTTCCGTTGCTAGGTAACCAGTTGGATCTTAGCCACGTAAAATAAATCTAATCCTTCGGGCCAGCCCTAGGAGAGCTGTTAATCAGCTCAGTGGTCTGGTTAAACTAAGATATACTTAGCTCTTTCTTTAAGGTAACTTTGACAAGCTACTGTCTGCCGAAGATTCCATGTACACTTACGAATTCGACAAATTAATCACTTTTTATTTCGTTTTCATGAGTAACTAGACTCTTATGGGGATCGGCCGCCTAAAAACCCAATAATCTTTAAAAATTTGATTTGCTGAAAAAAATTCTATGGCTTCATGTAAGGTTCTAAAATGTCCATGAAATATTATGCTTAAATTTGCCGTATTTCTCTAGTTATGGCCTAAAATGTAACAATAACTATATACCCATAAAAACACCAGTAGCGCAAATGATTTAGTCTGGTATAGTTTTGCGATATATATTACGAAAACTTCCTTTGAAATGAAAATGTATAATGTCAATAATATCCTACTCGGCACCTTTTAGTTACTCTAGCTATGACAACGCACACGTCATACCATGACGCCGACTGTGGCCGAGAGAGTTGCCTACTTCCAAGCTAGAAGGACACGTTTTTCATGCTCATAGCCTTGACTGAACTCTGTATTTTCTGCGGTGTTTTTGTTTTTTCACCGTGCCTAAAAGGTCCAAGAGTTCACTTCATGCTTCTAGAATGCGGAAAAGCCAAGTGGAAAAGTCCAGGCGAGAGTAGAAAAGAAGAGTTCAAGAAATTAGTGCCATAGAGGAATGGAGCGACGGAGAGAGAGAGCTGTCGCCCATCAAACGGCGCAGGCAGCGATCTCTGCTGACCAGAGACCAACCACATCCGCCCCTAAACGCCTCTTTATTTGTTCGTCGCTACAAAGGGCAAAGATATTTTAGAAAAAGACAGCAGTAGCTCGGAGGCTGATATTATAGACGATCCTGAAAATAAAAATGACTCATAATAAGTGAAGCAAGACTTGATGAATTACTTGAATCACGAATCCCTAATTGTGAATGTAAAGTAATTCCCAGGATCCATTTGGCAAGGGATGGATTGAGAGACACTAATAAAAAGTGTAGGCAACTATGATACCCTAGAGTAATACCTTGCAGCAAGATCAGACAGGGGGGACCAGGAACCTAAAATTTATAAGAATGTGTCTTAGTACATAAATAATCAATTAATATTCTTATTTATAATCATTTTTGCATTAATTAATACCCAAAAATAAAAATTAAAACCATAGAATTAATTGTAACACAGTCTTTTTGAAGTCCCTTTACTTTTTATGTAACTAAAACTTTGAAGGCCGTTTTACTCAAAACATAAGTTTTTCGCCTTTAAAATGCATCTCACTCCTAGTATTGGACCAATCTAAATGAAATTTTAAATATAACATGGGAAACATGGTAGATTAAAACAAAGCCGGGGATTTTTAATATTTTGAGTTTCTGATTTTTGGCAATTTTTTTCTGTAATTTTTTCCGGGAAAATTTCATAAAAAAAAAAAAAATTCATATTTCGAAAATTAATTGAAAAATCAAAATCCCCGGCTTTGTATCATCGAAGGTCCATATGTGTTTTATACGTGGTTCAAATCTCATCCCTTAAAACCAAAAGCAAAGGAGGAGATGCATTTTTAAAATGGCCATTTTGGCCGAAAAATGCTCTGGCGTCACAAAACCTAAGGTCACTGAACAAAAATTTTTCCCAGAAGTTCCACATTAGCAATATCCTTTAACAAATCACCTATATATCAACAACCTGTCATTAAAAAAGTCGGAAACCGGCCGATCCCCTTATCGGGAATTGAATTTAGCAATGTTTTTCCTCATATATTATGATATTATTTACATTTACTGAAAACAAGGAAAATGACAACAAATGCTTCCTGCTTCTAATTCCACCTGGACTTACAGTGGTATAATGAATACGAAATTGTTCAAAGTAAAAGATTTACCGTTCAGGTTTTCAACAAAGTTGTTTGATATCTAATGAATTATTTTTAAAATATCCTGAGAGAGCACATAATTATGAACAACAGGCAAATAAAACATGTTTTTCAATTATGCATACGGGAATTAAAAAACTAATTATGCATGCCTGTCTCGTAAAATACTTTTTTTCAAAATAGTATATCCTTGTTTATAAGACTGTAGCACCATGAACTTCAGTGCAGAATATACTGTAATTACACGCTCGGATATCCTGAAATTACATCTATTCAGCGTTTCAGGATGGCTGAATTTGGAGTAATTAAGTGAAAAATAAAAAAAAGGTACCATTTACCCTGTAGCTAGTTCCCAGAAAATGGAGAGGCAATAATAGTCGTCCATAAGAATGGACGAAATACGAGGAGGTTTCATCTACCCTCTGCGTACGTGTGGCTGCGGGCTGGAGAGGGGAGGACATTCCCTCACACTTTTCTTGTTTTCTTTTTACCCCCTTTTTTTTATGTATCCCGCCTGGAGTTTTGGAATTCTTGGTCTGTCATCGTTACAAAAAGGCGCACAGTTTGGAGTTATAAAAATTATATAAGAATGCTGATAGTTAGGTGTTCAATATAGATTTTTTTGGTTGTAGGTGAAAGGAGGAAACTAATTGATCCTCGTGTACTATGCTCTCTCTCTCGTTCTCTTTCTCTCGTCTCTCTCTCTCTCTCTCTCTCTCTCTCTATTTATATTTATAAATAAATATATATATATATACTATGTATATATATATATATATTTGTATATACTGTATATATATATATATATATATATATATATATATATATATATATATATATATATATATATATATATATATATGTATATATATATATATATATATATATATATATATATATATATATACTATGTATATATATATATATATATATATTTGTATATACTGTACATATATATATATATATATATATATATATATGTGTGTGTGTGTGTGTGTGTGTGTGTGTGTCTTAAAGAAAAGATTTTCGATGTAAAAGAGCATCTTCTCGCGCCATGAAGGCGACTCGCTGCTTTATTGTTAATAGAACGAGAGAAGTCACCTTCGCTTTTGCTGAGCTGACTAAATCCTTCCTTTGATCTCATGAGGATGAAAGCGAACGCGAAATTCAAAGGGTAGAATAATGATGTCGTCCGCACCTCGTCTCATTGACTTCATCTTAGGACGGGATCCATGGTTAGGCACTACAGTCGAAGGAAGGGTCTCAGCTGATAGGGTAGAGAAATACCACAGGTAATGTCTGAAATTTCCTCAGTGTGTTCTTTGGGTATTTTAAAATTAAGTTTTAAGTAAATGTGGGATCCAACAACTGCCTTTACTATATATTTTTATATATATATATATATATATATATATATATATATATATATATATATATATATATATATATATATATATATATATATATATATATATATATATATATATATATATATATATATATATATATATATATATATATATATGTGTGTGTGTGTGTGTGTGTGTGTGTACACACACATATATATATATATATATATATATATACACACACATATATATATATATATATACATATATATATATATATATATATATATATATACATATATATATATATATATATATATATATATATATATAGAGAGAGAGAGAGAGAGAGAGAGAGAGAGAGAGAGAGAGAGAGAGAGAGAGAGAGAGAGAGAGAGAGAGAGAGAGAGGCATAATACACAATTAGTTTTCTTCCCTTTCATCTTTAAAAGAAATACACCTATTTTGAAGATTTATTTTTTTTATTATACACTGGAAACTGCGATTCTGTTTTTTTTTTTTAAATTAAACTATCTTACTTTCCCCAGGATTGTGATGAAAAATAGAGATGGAAAAAATCATAAACAGCTGGTACGTATGCGAATAAAAACCGAATTCAAATGGTATGCAGTATTCCCCCGAAATTTCATTAAAAAAAAAATCCATGGCTATTTCCATAATGGGAATGGGTAAAAACAATTTTTCTTTCTCATAGGGGCTACATCTCTGCACAAAGGATAGAATTTTCTATATCAATTTGAAATTTAAGGCTACAAGAGGAAAAAATAAAGAGAATAGTATGCGTCTTTCTTGTGGTTTCATTTGTGTGTGTGTGCGTGTGAATAAAAACGCCTGGTTCAGGGCCACGCAACCAGTCCAGACCTGAGTGTGAATCCTGGGTGCAAAACACTGCGCGGACGAGACAAAGCCCGGAAAGGTATATCCAAAAGCGTTGGTGAATTTCTCATACTCTATTTCCGGCCGTGTTGAATGTTTGGCTGGCTGTGGAATACAAAATTGGAAGCACTCAGAGCTGTTTGAGGAATGGAAAGGCTACGTTTATACTAGATACAGCATTTAAAGCATGCCGGTTATTTTTAGTGCCTAGTTCATGACTTGCAAACCCTGGTAGAATGTTTTGCCTTTTCACTGATTTCAGATGATAATGTGCATTTTCAGCTCATGTTTATTGAACGTTAGCAGGAGGAAAATGGTGATCAAGCCCAATGCAGAAGCTGGGATTGATATTTTCGTTTTGTGTTTGTCAAGTGCCCTTAAATTTCAGCATCCTCGCCAAAATTTCGACATTTTAAAAAAATTGCACTTAATTTTAGATCAGATCTCAGACTATAAAAAGTCCGAACGCAGTAATTCTGGGCTGGAGAAATTGCGCATTCAAAATTTGATTCGGTATTCCATTCCAATCACGCGCAGTACGCTTCCAAAAACTTATAATTATCCGAGCACTCAGAAGCTCTTGAGTTAAAACTCTCATCTCATAAAAACCTCTTCCCTGACGCGCTAAAAAGTATAATCGCGACTCAAGAGCAATAATTTGAGAAATTGCACCATAAACAGTTGGGAGGATCGGGTTAAGCATGAAAATTCCAGTTCCCAAATAGGTTGGGAAAAATTACTCTCGAAATATGATTCTCATTAACATATAACTCAGCCCTTAATCTCGTCCATTAGGCTGTAAGTGCTGAAGTGCAGCACTTGTTTCTGTTTTTTATTTCCACCGTTGCTTTTGTATTAATTATTATGTCAACTGTAATAGCGATCATAAAGGTTTTGGCTATTTTAAGAACAGCAATTTCTGCCAGCCTTTGTGAACGTCTGTTCCACATTTCAAATGATAGACATGGAGGGGAATTTGTGTAGGTGGAGATTGCTGTTCACTTTTTTTGTTTTCAGGTATTCAGGCGCTTGCTAGCAGGAAATTAAAGGATATTGTTATTGAATACTGTAAACATTTACAACATCCTTACGAAAATAATAAATTTTAACAATGTGTAGGATGATAATGAAGTCTTAATTTAGCAAAGAAATGAATGTATAATATGATTTAATAAAAACTTATCCTGAAATAAATGAAATAAAGGATTTATGTATTTTAATTAAACGCTAACAGGAACGAATCTGCCTTCACACTTACCATTAGATTTATTCGAAAAATATAATGCAAAACTGTTTCACCTTTTACCAGACAAAAATAGTAGAATATGAAATACATTATTGCCAAGCAAAAAAAAAATCTAAAAAAAAAAAACATGTAAGAGAGTGCTTAGCAGAGAATATATGGCTCATAAAATTTGAAGAATTAAGGACGCAGTATATTCTCACGATGAAGTAATGCAAATTCATTGGCCTCTGTTGCTTTTAAAACACAAGTGAGTGGAAAGGCGCTGTAAAATATGAATAATCAAACACTATTCCTTGCGTTTTCTTCTCGTGAAAAATATTATGCAAAACATCGTTTCCTTTTCCCCTCTCAGAAAATGCAGGAAAATATGGTATATCATATTACACTATTATTAGAATTACCTGATTACAGAAAGTATGCAGCATATAGTCATAATTATGACAAGATTGTTATGAGAATGGCAAATCAGTCATGTCTCATTTTCCACAGAGTAACTGGATAGTCTTGAGAGATGATGCTCAACAAAAAACTGTTTTCATCGCGTCTTCTTCTTCTTCTTCTTCTTCTTCTTCTTCTTCTTCTTCTTCTTCTTCTTCTTCATTTTTCTTTCTCCCTTGCTCTACTGAGCTTCACAGCCGGGAAGACCAGCTCCTCTCCATCAGCGAGATGATTAACTCTCGCTGAATTATGAGAGCGATCAAAAAGTCTTGCAGTATTGCAAATTGCCTTTGCAGATCGCAGGATCTTGGGATCTTTTCTTTCCCCCCTTTCCTTCCTGCGTTTTACTTTTCTCTCTCTCTCTCTTTTCTTTCCAGTCTTTTGATAAGTTAGGGAAAGGGTCTTTCACCGAGAGGTATGGGTGCCTTTACGTGTCGATTTATTTACCCAGAAGAAAATACATTGCATGTAGATAGTATTGCTTTGAGCAGTATAGTTCTTTGTGCTTGCACTTTTACAATTTAGTAAATAATATATATATATATATATATATATATATATATATATATATATATATATATATATATATATATATATGTTATATATATGTGTATAAGTATATATATATATATGTTATATATGTATGTATATATATATATATATATATATATATATATATATATATATATATATATATATATTATATATAATGTATATACAGATATATATGTGTGCGTGCCAAAGTCGAATATCACAGTCAGAACTAACAAACCTGTTCGTCTCTCAGGAATGCGAGTTATACATTTAGGATTGGAAGTATCCTTATGAGTGGCTAACGAGATATATAAACAAATACGAACAGAAGGAGCAAAAATGAATGAACTGAAAATGAAAGGAAATTTAGAACAATGAGAGGAGAATATAAATAAGCAAGTAACATGAGTCTTGTTAGATTTACTTACCAGAAAGAAAGACCATAAAATTTAATGGTCTTTAATCTTGTATTATATGAGATTTTTCCTGTATATTATGGAAATAAAACCTTTTGTATTTTACATTGAATGATGCTGCCATTTCGAATTTAGACCTCACAATGAGACTTCAGTTTACAAAAATACAAATAATGCTCAGAAAAAAGATCGCTTGAACTAATGTTGCCATAATCATTTTATTTTCTTTAGCACATAATACATTGAATCAGAACACCTCTCAAGATCAATTTATGCATTAAAGACGACGCAACAAATATGAATCATTCTAACAGAAAATCAAGCACCAGGGTGCAAAGCCATCACGCTGAATATCGACATGAACTTTCGAGTTCATTATACGAAGTTCCGTTTACGTTGACGACCAGAAATGTTTCCCAACGTTGGCGATTCAAGAAGAGGTGCGAATGATAGCTACATCTTACGGAAAATAAATCAGAGCGTTTCACGGAATCCCTCATGGCATTCGCCAACCCAGTCATGAAATGGGTCCATCCAGTTGCCTGGTGTCGACGGTTCCCTCTTTCAGATGAGGATTCCAATTTGCCGGCAATTTTGGGTACGAAACGATTCTCGGTTCGCGTCCTGTATTCCGATTATATGTTATTTCAAATGTATCGATTTGAACGATTTATGAGAGAGAGAGAGAGAGAGAGAGAGAGAGAGAGAGAGAGAGAGAGAGAGAGCGAAACTACCAGATGAATGGATTTACCCGGGGGGCTTAAGGATATCTCGTCGAGTCCTGCGGTTTTTTCGTTCATGTGTTGATATACATTTTCATAGAATACTCGTCGCTGACGTCTTTCATTTCTTCCTTTCTTCTTATCTCTCTCTCTCTCTCTCTCTCTCTCTCTCTCTCTCACCTCTCCACCCTGCTACAATAGTCGACTAAAAATCAGGATACTCCAGGGGTTGAAGGATACCTCTCCTGCGGTTTCTGTTTATATGCCATTCTCTTGGAATGCGACCTTTACTTTTTCCTCTCTCTCTCTCTCTCTCTCTCTCTCTCTCTCTCTCTCCACCACCTGCGACCTACAATAGTCGACTAAAAAATCAGGATACCCAGGGGGTTGAAGGATACCTGGCCGAGTCCTGCGGTTTCTTTGTTTATATGCTGATGTACATTTTCTTAGAATGCTGACCCCTTTTACTTTTTCCTATCTCTCTCTCTCTCTGACCACCTGTACGACTAAAAATTTTCTTGAAGGATACCTGGCCGAGTCCTGCGGTTTCTTTGTTTATATGCTGATGTACATTCTCTTAGAATGCTGACCCCTTTTACTTTTTCCTATCTCTCTCTCTCTCTCTCTCTCTCTCTCTCTCTCTCTCTCTCTCCACCCCTCCACCTACAATACTGCTAAAAATCAGGATACCCAGGGGTTTGAAGGATACCTGGCCAGTCCTGCGGTTTCTTTGTTTATATGCGATGATGTACATTCTCTTAGAATGCTGACCCCTTTACTTTCCTTCCTCTCTCTCTCTCTCTCTCTCTCTCTCTCTCTCCACCACCTGCGACCTACAATACTCGACTAAAAATCGGGATACTTATTTCAGCACTTAATTCACTGGCGGCACACAGGATCTTTTACGGAACGTGCTCATGCCGTTCCTTACTTCAACCAGCTGGAGGCGTGAACGTGAGTTCTTTGATTTATGAGCCGAGTGGGCAACAATGGCACCATGAGTGCCACGGAGTATTTAGGAAAAAAGCTTTTTTTTCTACCTATACATAATTTTTGCTTCCCAAAATAGGGAGGAAACTTTTACTTCACTAAAAGTCATCAGTCATTCACTATCCGCAACTAGTGATACCCTTAACTAAATGAACATATTATCTGAAAAGTGTTGTCGTTTTAAATAAGCAAAAAATGCGCCGAAGTTTCTTCGGCGCAATCAGATTTTCTGTACAGCCGCTACAGCGTATAATCAAGGCCACCGAAAACAGATCTGTCATTCGGTGGTCTCTTTATAATGCTGTATGAACCGCGGCCCATGAAACTTTAACGCTGGCCGGTGGTGGTCTATTTTATATCGCTGCCAGAAGCACGATTATGGCTAACTTAAACCTTAAATACGATAAAAACTACTGAGGCTAGAGGGCTGCAAGTTGGTATGTTTGATGATTGGAGGGTGGACAATCAACATACCAAATTGCAGCCCTCTAGCCTCAGTAGGTTTTAAGATCTGAGGGCGGGCAGAAAAAAGTGCGGATGGACAGACAAAGCCGGCACAATAGTATTCTTTTACAGAAAACTAAAAAGAGGAATCATTTCTCTTCATCTAATTGTTTTAGAAATGAGAAATGAAGCCGCGGAAGTTTATTGGGA
>NC_089791.1:37869882-37889882 GCF_040412425.1 Macrobrachium rosenbergii
ATATATATACATACATATATATATACATATACATATACATATACATGAAATGGAATATATCTGAAATTCCTATTCTAAAACGTGCATAAATGTCAAGTATGAAATTACCTTTCCCTTTCGGACCGAAAGCATTTTCATTTCTATTTAAAGATTTCTTCCCTTCTTCTTCTTTTCTTCAGAAGCGAGGGAAGCTCAAGAGAGCTAAAGTTCTCGGAACTTACTAACATCTGTCGCTGACCCAAAGCCTCGGCGGAAAGAGAGCAATTCACCAAGTTTCTTGTTAAATGTTCAGTCCTGTGGAATTGCTATAATCTTCTTTAAAAGGAGTAAATTATTATACAAGATTTGCCTTATTGATCATTATAATTTACATCATGAGGAGTATTATAATTTGTTCCCACACCAATAAGAGTTGTAAAGTGTTTTTTTTTTTCTGGGCTAAATCAGAATATACAACCCTGACATTTCTCTAGGCCTCTACCGGACCTACATGCAAATACAGCATTACCTTAGAAGAATATCCCCTTTTTATATACAAAAAACTGTAAGGCAGTTTATCAGATCAAGATTACTATAATAATTATTTAAAAACATCTACAGTATATCTTTATGACTTGCAGATATTTCACAGAAATACTAGTGGAACTTATGGTTCCTTTTTAAAAGAACAGCTTTGCAAACCATTGAGTTAAGGAACATTACCATAATGGGTCATTTCAGTGATATCACATAGTTAATAAATCATATTACCGTAAATTGCTTTGAAGCTGAATGGGTGTCCCAACCGACTCGAAAAAAATGTAATTCTCGTTTTTCTGATAAATTCGACTTGTGGATTGATAAAGTCGCAAATTATTCTTTTATCAACTCTTCTTACAAACTAGGTGATTAAACGGTTATGAAATCAAATAGATTAGGGTTTCTATTACCACAAATATTCAGTCAAAGGAAATTCATGAAAGAATAATATTTCTAACGAAATACATGTAACGACATAATGGCAATCATGTCAGATTAGGTCAACTAGGGGGACCCGTGAGTGAAATGGATTGTGGATTCACATTCGGAGAACAATGGTTTAGCCGTCGGTTTCCAATATGGCCTCCTTTCCTTCTCGTCCCGTCTTTTTCTAGTTTCTGTAAAAAACTATTGAGACAACTATTTATCTAATCGTCCACTTTTTCTGTCCGTCCTCAGATCTTAAAAACTACTGGGAGGCTAGAGAGGCTGCAAATTGGTATGTAGGTCATCCACCCTCAATCATCAAACATACCAAATTGCAGCCCTCTTGCCTCGTAGTTTATTTATTAAAGTTAAAGTTTATGTTGATCATCCATTCTCAATCATCAAACGCTACCAAATTGGCGCCCTCTAGCCCCAGTAATTTTGTTTTATTTAACGTTAAAGTTAGCCATGATCGTGCGTCTGGAACCGCTATATGTGCCAACAACACAGGCCACCACCGGACCGTGGCTGAAGCTTCATGGGCCGCGGTTGAGGAGTTTCATGGGTCGTGGCGGGAGTTTCATACAGCGTTATGCGCTGTGCGGAAAGCTCGATTGCACCGAAAGAACTTCAGCGGATTTTTGGCTCGTTCTTGTTAGGTTTTACCGTCTCCTTGGTGACTGGATGCAGCCGATCCATAAATAATCGAAACATCTTCCGCTCGTCTATTTTCATTTGTCTCAAAGAAATTCGTCTTCCAGGGCACATGGAAAAGAGCTGACTGATCCAGGATTTCGAGGGTACTGTTGCAGATACTTAGGTTAATTGCTATATACAATAAAATCTAAATATTCAATTCAAGTACTGAGTTCAGATTAAGACAAAATGTTTACATAGGGAACTGACTACAGGAATTAACCTACTTATTTTCCAGGAAACAAACTATAACAGCCCCGCATTATACAAAGGAATAAACCTATGAAGCAATTTTTGTTTATGTCTTTTAATCTAAATCTATATATATATATATATATATATATATATATATATATATATATATATATATATATATATATTGTATATATATATATTATATATATATATATATATATATATATATATATATATATATATATATATATATATAATTATATTTATATTATACTGAGGTTCTGGTAAACATCTAAAGCGTGGTCATGCAAGGGTAGAAAACTAGTTGTATTAAATTCTCTCTCGCTCATAGCCCCACCTCCCTCAGAGAGAGAGAGAAGAGAGAGAGAGAGAGAGAGAGAGAGCTTACTTTCGTGGAAACTCAGAAATACTAATAAAAAAATCCTTGAAATGCTGAGCATTTTCAATGAGACCCCTACTAGTCTTTCTCTGACTCAATCAGGAACCCTGCAACATGAGATCACAACGCTGCAATACCTGTAATAGCTTGCATCAACTCCACTACATCCCAATTACCTAAATCTTACGTTGATACACTGAAAAATAAAAAAAGAATTAATACTTGAGGAATCTTATTAAAAGTATGAAGAAACTTAGCCCATTTCAAGGCGTGTAATCCGAGCAGCTAAAACGCTTTGCGTTTCAAGTTTATAAACGGTTTCTTTTCATACCCAAATTTTGGGCTCCTTTTCATTAGATTTCTTTTCAAGCGTAAATTATCATTGTATATATTTATATAGCGTTAATGAAGACACAAACGATAATTCTGTTGGCACTGGGTTAGTGTGTGCGCTAATATTTTAAATTATTTAATATTAAAGCTTAATTCAATGGGTACCTTTTACGTAATTTTGTTGTCTCTCTTTATCCTAATTATACAATTATTTTAATGATAAAATTAGGTGAGTAATTGTATTACCATTTTGTTAGAGCTGTTCATAAATGAACTGATCTATTTATGTTAAGGGGAAAAACACAGTACAGAGCGGAGCAGTGGATGGGTAAATTGGGTCTTTATACCAAAAGACATAGCTACTCAACAAAAAAAAAAAAAAAAAAAAAGAACTGTTATACTCAAATGTTTATAATTTCACATTCCATGACGTTTAAACTCAGAACATCTTGCGTGTAAAAATTTCTACCTACATTACACATCCATTTGGTACCTACATTATACATATATAGTATTTATATTTATATATATATATATATATATATATATATATATATATATATATATATATATATATATATATATATATATATATATATATATATATATTATATATATGTGTGTGTGTATGTATATATATTTTTTCAAGTTCAAAGACACGGTGCCCAAGACCTACAGTCATCTGTAGTCTATAAATATACATGTAGTTGCTGTAATGCAACTTATGTTATTAAATCAACGCGCCAGTTTCGGGTCCGTGCCTTTGAACACCTAGGCCGATCAATTGAAACAAACAGACCACTTAACAAACAAGCATTTAATTGCCATTCGTGAGCACTGCCATCAGCATGACCATCCTCTGAGTATAGATTCTTTTTCTATATTAGCCAGTCGTTCTAGTGATGTGGAGCTAACCACAATTGAAGCATTATATACCATCAAAGAAAAACCATCACTCTGTAATAATGAACAGTCAGTTGAGTTGCTTTGTTTTTTAATTCTGTCTATCTTCTGCAACTATCTTTTGTATTTGCCTTGTATTCCTCTCTTGACTCTTGCTAACATAGGTTAAACAGGTACTGTTCAATTTTAATTCTTGGTAGTTAGTTCTGATGTTTAATTTTTATTTAATTTTTAATGAGTGTTTTTTCTTTCATTGTATTTATTTATTATTTTAGATGCCTGATGATGGGGTGTGTTGGGAACCTCCTAGTCAAAATGAGAATGTTTCTAGTGTACCTATAAATATATATATATATATTTCCTCAGATATATATGGTCTACCTATTCCTATATATATATATATATATATATATATATATATATATATATATATATATATATATATATATATATATATATATATATATATACAGGACTTATCAACAATTCAGTACTCATCTCAAAATTCCGATGATGTTTAACTATGGAATTTGGTGAGATAAAGTATTCCTGTGTACCTAATGCAATCAAGGACCGAGGACCGAAGCTCGAAAAGAATGGGAGCCAAGTGGGCGAAGGTCCACCAGACTGAGCAAACCCCTAGTCTCTCTTGCACTGCTTCATCTATTATCAGAACGCACGATAGAGGATGTTTACAGAGGAAACATCCATTTGTATGGGAAAGCGATTTTTTGAAAGGAACATTGTGCTGAAGAAATAGTACCTTGTACGTCCCGGGCAGATAAATATTTCTTGGATTATGGATGAAATATTTTGGGCAGAGTAAATTGGAAAGTAAAATAGCAGAAACAATAGTGTCATGTTAGACACTGTTCACAGTCTTTGTTGTGGACAGAGTACATGGTGATAATTGTTCAAATTGAAGTATCATTCGCTTTCGTATACAATGTCATGAATATAGTATTTTTAAAACTTTACTAAGAAATGCAACGGAGGACTACAGAAAGGTGGCTGCTGCGATTACTCTTACCTCGTTATTTATTCTCCCACAATTAAATATAAAAATACTAAATTTATGCATTAAGCAATCTGTTACTTTTCCAGTTCTAAAGTTATACTCAGCACTGGACTTGCCATGTCTGTATTCTTATTACTAATTTCGTTATAATTATATTCATCTACTCTGTAAGATAACGTATTCACATATAATGCCCGAAACATCTCAAGTGACTGAGAAATATGATTAAGACTTATGAAAATTAGCTACGTCTCTACATATAGATTTCTGGATGATAACTTCTCCTGGGTCTTGGTTGCAACATTCGGCTGCCGTTTGCAACAGTTTATTGGCTATTGGTGTCCTTTGAACAAAGGAAAAAGGAAAATTTCTCTTACATGAAATAAATAAGGAACACAGTAGCGTCGGCAAAATAGTACGCCAATGCATTTTTATAAAACCAGAAAAAGAAATGCATTTTCACCAAGAATTACACGTTGGAGAACTTGACTGTAATTCTCAAATAATCTATTATATATTTCTAAAGAATCTTCCATTTTTAGTTTTCTGAAAAGAAAACTATTGTGCCGACTTTGACTGTCCGTCTGCACTTTTTTCTGTCCGCACTTTTCTGTCCGCCCTCACATCTTAAAAACTGCTGAGGCTAGAGGGCTGCAAATTGGTATGCTGATCAACCACCCTCCAATCATCAAACATACAAAATTGCAGCCCTCTAGCCTCAGTAGTTTTTATTTTATTTGAGGTTAAATTTAGCATAATCTTGCGTCAGGCAACGATATAGGCCAGGCCGTGGTTAAAGTTTCATGGACCGCGGCTCATACAGCATCATACCGAGACTACCGAAAAATAGATCTATTTTCGGTGGCCTTGATTATACGCTGTACAGAAAACTCGACTGCGCTGAAGAAACTTCGGCGCATTTTTTACTTGTTTGTTTCAAAAATTACCGGTGCAAAACATTCTCTAATTACAGTCTTGTAATATCACGAGCATATATATTCCTAAGTTTATCGCAAGAATTTTTTTTCTCTTGAGAAATGTCACGCTCATCAACGGAAAGGTAACCGGGAAGTATACCTGTCAGCCGTGCTATGTTTTGAAACGAAATAACGCAGATAACCTACTTTGCCTGGAGATTATAGGCTGGTATTGGTAAAGTCTGGGGACGATTTTCATTTAACTTCAATCAACACTCTACGAAAGTTTAGAAGAGCATACACTTAATAGCGAACGAATTTGAATATTGTGTGGCATAAATTTACTCTCAATATACTGGCTTTTTTTTATTCTAAAAGGTTTGGAACGAATACTGCTAACTGGAATGTTTTATTTTTTCAGTACCATGAACCAATTTTATCTTACATTTCAGTCATAAGATGCAATATTCATGCGGAAGCGGAATTTCTTTTTGCGGTTATAAGCTGTTTACAATTTCCGGTTATTTTGGTTGCACGTGCAAATCTTATTTAGCTATATTTCAATTTACAGCTTACAATATCAAACTTCGTAAACATACATGACGCATACACATGTATGTATGTATATGTATATATAAAACACACACACACATATATATATATATATATATATATATATATATATATATATATATATATATATATATATATATATATATATATATATATATATATATATATATCTTCTTCGTTTTAACGTGCTTTTTTCCATTTTTATATGGTGTAAGCACGATACTTTTCTTTGAAGGACTTTGATTTGGCGGTGGGGTAGGCCGTAGCCTCGATCAGCTGCCTGCCTGACGTCCTTAGACCCCGGTAAGACGATGTGTTGTGCCAAATCCCCAGCTCCCTTTCTCCCAGCAGCGGAGAACTGGGCAGTTGGGTCGACAGTTCGAGACGTGTGAGGTGTAATATATATATATATATATATATATATATATATATATATATATATATATATATATATATATATATATATATATATATATATATATAATATAGATATACATACATACATAAATGTGTATGAGTCATTGAAATGTCTGCTTACAGTTTGTTATAGTTTATTATACACACATGAACTTAATATATTATATACACATATATATATATATATATATATATATATATATATATATATATATATATATATATATATAAAATGTAATATGTATGTATGTGTATAACTTTACCAGTTGCTTGCATATACAGTATGCATAAATGCATGACAATCAGAAATTTATCTATTCTGGGAACGCAATAATCATTTACAAACATATTTTATTTACATCTTTTCCATGTAAAAGAATCCTCTTCCTTTCCCTGTAATTAAATGACGATAAAATCTATTAAGAATAAACTGAAAAAAATAAGATACATAGCCAATGGGCAAAGTATCAAAGAGCAGTGATAGCATTTATTTTTAATCCTGGATGTAGGGGTTATTTTCATTACCTTAAAAAATTTATATCCTCAAGTTATATTTTTTTTAGAAAGAGAAGTTCTGCTTTTGCTTATTCATAAGACTAATTGCCATCCCAGCCGTAATTAATTTATTCAATTCGCAACTGAATTGCTAATGGCAAAAGCATTTGCACTTTATTAATTAGAATATTAGTCAGGCCGTTTCTTCTGGAATTAGGTAATTATTCCAAGGTTCTGCTTCATGACTCCTAATTGCAATAAATTAATAAGATATGAACTGCTAATTATTATTGAAGAACTTTGCTAATTAGAATACAGCTCTATTAAAGCTAGTGACATGATTTTGTTTTTTTTACTGAAATGTAGAAATGAAATTTAGCAGAAAGGAGTAAAACATCCCTGATTTTCTAATGATATACAAAAAGCGAGATTTCACACTAACTTTTCATTTGGCCCTCATTTGAATATTCTCGCCACGTGATTCATTATTTCCATGCATTAGTTTTTCCTTATTCTGATGAAAGTGTTTAGCTGTTTCTTCATTTTCTTTTGCCATTTAATAAATATACCATGCTAAAAATAGTACGAGCCACTGAAATTAAATGAAAAATTAAAGTACCTGGCAATGGTTGAAATAACGCGAAAGCGCTTTGTACTTTACTTTTATCTTTCTAGATCCTTATGGCATGTGGTACGCTATCGTATTTTACGAAGTCCAGTCGTATTTATATTATGGATCAAATCAATTTGTCAATCATTAAAATGTTTTTGGAAAGAGGGATCACTAAATAACTAGGTCAGCATTGATTCAACCTAGCTTCATCAAGGTCATACTGAGAACTGAATGCATTTCACAGTTGTTCCACGACTTTACGCTTCGTCTTCATAATTTTACCCTTCAAATTCGACACGTCTAGGACTTCAAGAGGAAGTCCTATTGCACTAAAGTCAAGCAGTGCGAATTCGGTGCATAATGTTATAATCTTAGGGGCATATTTTTGAGGAAGTCAGTTTACATTGGGGATAAACACTTCCATTACAGAATAATAATAATAATAATAATAATAATAATAATAATAATAATAATAATAATAATAATAATAATAATAATAATAATAAAATGAATAATTTGGGTTCATGTCAACAGATCAATGTATATACAGCATATATATATATATATATATATATATATATATATATATATATATATATATATATATATGTATATATATATATATATATATATATATATATATATATATATCTATATATATAATGTATATATATATATATATATATATATATATATATATATATATATAATATATATATATATATATATATATATATACATATATATATATATATATATATATATATATATATATATATAAATATATATATATATATATATATATATATATATAATATATATATATATATGCTCTTTGTAATATTATTATTGTGTGTGTGTGTGTCTGTGTCAAGTGTGTGTCAGTGTGTGTAATTTCACTCAAGCTGTTTTTGGGCCTGAAAATCCTAAAAAAAGTAGATTTTTGCGTGCTTTCATTTTCATTTATACCTTGTGATGAAACATAAATCAGTAAACATCATTCATATTCCCATTCCATTAAAAATTCCTTTGATCGTCGCCTCTGATTCGTTTGATGAGTGATATTTATTCTTATTCATTGCATCCATTAAAGAATCTAAAGATATGCCGTACTTTGGTTACGGTTTTCACATTCCCTCATACTCACTCTACCGTTATTTTTACAGCATGTCTGAAAAGACTGGAGGCACCAATGGGAATTTTTCTTCTCTCTCTCTCTCTCTCTCTCTCTCTCTCTCTCTCTCTCTCCCTCTCTCTCTCTCTTTTTAAATAAAGATCTTGGAATGCTATTTTTAATTTTTTTTAAATAAAATCTTCACTCGTTTAAGAAATATATTTCATATTTTATTTTCTGTATATTTTAGCAGTATATACACCACTCATAAATATATATATATATATATATATATATATATATATATATATATATATATATATATATATATATATATATATTCAAGTGCTGTCCTGAATGCATGAAATGATACAAGTTAAGGAACAAAAAATCAGTAGAGAATATATGAAGTGCAACCAAAGAATACAAGGGATAGAAAATAACGACAGAACAAGAGAGAATCGATACTGTGAATCCAGTCTCCAGGACGTTAAAAAACGTCACAAAGCTTTGACGGAGGCACTGTTTATATAAACGGTTATATAAGTATCACTAGTGAGAGACGGCTAGACGGCAAGTATTATTAGCTTATCGCTTTCACACACCAAAGACAAAATTTCCAGTAAAGTCTACGGTGTTGGATTGCCGAGTTTTAATAGTGTAGAACAGTGGTTCTCAATCCTTTTTTGGCCCATGTACCCTTTCACCATATGTCAGAATGTCATTCTTCCCCCCCAAACCCTCCAAAATTGTCTGCCTCAAAAGGTGTACTCCAAATAACATGCAACAAAGTACTAACACAAACACGCAAGCAAGCAGAGATAAAGTCAAACGTGACATCCCAGTAGAGCACATGGTCTGGCCTTGATGGCCATGGGGCTTAATCACAAAAAAAAAAAAAAAAACGTAGATAAACAAATCAGTGTGCAAATTATGGTTAAAGTTAAGTATATCTTAGTTTAACCAGACCACTGAGCTGATTAACAGCTCTCCTAGGGCTGGCCCGAAGGATTAGATTTATTTTTATGTGGCTAGAACCAATTGGTTACCTAGCAACGGGACCTACAGCTTATTGTGGAATCGAACCACATTATAGCAGAATAATTTCTATCACCAGAAACAAATTCCTCTTGTTCTTCACTTTGTGGTCAGGGAACGAACTCGCGACCAACATAGTGGTAGCTGAGAAGGAACCCGCTCACCAACGAGGAACGCAAATTATTGTGCACACTACCTTATGTAAAAGCATTATCAGGAGTCAATCTTTAACTAAAACCACAATTCTGAGCCTCTGTGATTCAACCCCAATCAAATAGTTTAGGAGTCATGAATAACTTTGAATCCATCCAACAGCAAAAATTTTTGAAGCACAAAGAGAGAGAGAGAGAGAGAGAGAGAGAGAGAGAGAACTAACAATCTACATTGGAACCATACGGCCCTTTGGCTTATTAACATCCGTAATGCAATTGTGATAATTGGTGTAATGTAATTTAATATATTATTCTTGGAATGGAAAATCACTCTCGCGAGGAGCTAACTAGTCATTTGATTATATTGTGCGAAAATCACTAACGTGAAAATCTGAATGGTATATAATCTAATAGGAATCAAATCTTTGACACTCTAACCTTATTGCCTCAAAATGTTGTTCGGCATTAAGCTTAAGGCCTAATTATCACATTTTAAGGAGTTTAATTTAAAGAAAATAACCAATAACTACAAAATAACCTCTTTTTAATTCATCTGTTTCCTAAATACCTTATGTAACCGGAAAGTCGGAATATTCAAATTATAAGCAACATGTCACCGTTATTTCGGTAAATTCATGTATTGTTGGTTAAAACAATATTCTGTTGACATAATATTTTCTTAATTACATCATAAATTTACGAGGATATAATATATATAAAAAAGATTAATGCTTATTTAGAAATTGCTTTATAAATGAGTTTTAATACAGCTGCATTATCTCACGGATTAGGTTCCTCTCATGCACTAATGGAAAGATGTGCTCTTTTCGTTTTTGCAACTCTTTTGTTTTGCAGTCACACTGAAGACTGTCACACACTCCAAAATTTATCTTCTACCGTCAACGTGACGTTTTCAAACTTCTGTATCACCTAAAACTAAAACTTTCTGGTCATTTTACCACGACTCTTGTCAGTAACGCGAAGAGAAAAAGCAAGTCATTTATAGTGAATTGAAAGGAAATGAGCTACCTCCATTCAGCAGCAACAACGTCATTTTGGGATAATTCAACGCATGCGCAGAAGTTTTTGCTGTAGTAAGAGACCCAAGAACACGAAGTAAACCTACACTGGTGAAAATGAGCCCAAAAAGTTTCTATGTATGGATGAAGGTGTGGGATAGGGGCAGAAAGTGCACAAGGGTAAGACTACGCAAAGCTCTGTTTACCTTATTTCACGAAAGAAACCTATTCCAATGTTTTTTAATTGGGTTCCAATATTATGTGCAGCATATCAAGAATTCATACAGGAAAGAATGAAGAAGTCTACGATCGCCTTTCTTGTACGTCCATGTAATCCATGATTGAAAGGTGTCCGGAAATCTAGAGTTCAAAATACACTGCATGACCTAAGATCATCCCAACCATCTTGTCATGCAATCTACATCTTGAATTAAGCATACAAGCAACAGTTGAACAACTTTCAGCACCAGGGAGTATTTAGTGCTAACATTATGAAGTACCAAGCAGACGGCACGCTTGGTACTTCATCATTATATCTTTGTACAGTTATTTGTCATTGGGAGTGTTGTTGTTTTTCCAAGGAAATTGACTATGTTTGGACGATTGCACTTTAATTCCTCTGCTGCACCTGCAACAAGTTTTTTTTTATCATTATCGCTTTGCAAATCTTAACGGCAACAAACAAACAAGGTGATTATGGGAGAGAGAGCATTTTCCAAGAAGAATTTAGTCCATTGAGCTTGGCTAAACCACTTTGATTTTATGTTCGCCATATAGAATTGATTATGAATATAAACCTAAACATAGTTACCCGCCCAAACCCTTGAATTCATAGATGAAGCGAATTCAATAGCTTAGTCTTTTGACAAGCATTACATTTTAATACAAAAGTTTTTATAACATGAGAGAAAAATATCTATCCATTCTCGAGATCCATTTGCATGCTCCTTTCTTACCTTCTTTAAGCACTCAGTCCCTAACTCTATGTCCGTTTCCTTGCCAGCCCTTTTCTAGCACGCCACATAATACTTGAAGAAATATAAAATATGGTTTCTCATTCCTGCGACCGTGTGTTCACTAAACCTTTAAGGAGTATCAATATTCAGCTGATGGTTTGTTGGCTTTTGAGAATAATTCGACAATTTCAGTAAATTGTAATTCTCTCTCACGCACAAACTGATTTCTTGTACAACAAACGTCATATTTATCACGCTTTTCAGAATTGATTTTGTTTTCAAAATTTATACCTCTCATTTATAAGTATAAAATTCTTCACTATAAGCACATCCCGAGGCAGTTATGCTGAAGTTTGTTCTCGTGTCATTTTCAAGCCAATGTTCTTTTGCATATCAAAACTCACTACACAGTATATACATATCTTGCCATTGCCTACGAAATAGACGAGATTGAGGGCCTATTTCGGTGTGCAGGCTTACCGCCTCTTTTACTCACGAAGTTGGCAACTGGCCAATCATTAGCAAACAACTTATGAGGTAAGCTTATCAATTTATTTTTTTATTGCCGCAAGCACATACGTACATACATACATACGTACAATTACATTTAATTCCCCTTGGATGTAATTTCTTCCTAAGTTATAGTGAACTGGATAGCAAACGATATTTGTGGCCTAATGTTTGGGATCCATACAGATACACAGAAACAAACACAAGAATACTCGTATATACTGTATATATACACACACACACACACACACACACACATATATATATATATATATATATATATATATATATATATATATATATATATATATATATATATATATATACACACACACACACGAGTGTGTTTGTGTATATTTCTGCGTGTGCATGTATGCATCCCAAATTATTAAGCGTCAAATATAGTTTATTATCCAGTTCACTATAACTTCGGAGAAAATTACACCCAAGGGGAAATAAATGCTTACTCCCCGTAAGAATTCGAACCGTTGCCTAACTGAGAAACAACGACAATGACTTTGATATACTGTTGGTCAAAGCTACTGTCTATCGTTGTTTCTAAACACGGCAAAGGTCCGAATCCTTCCGTGGACAAAGCACTTATGAATTATTATAATTCCCGTTGGGTGTAATTCATTCCCAAGGTATAGCGAATTGAATATTAAACGATATTTGCTGTTTCATATTTGTGAACATAAAGAGGTCACACGTGTATAAATGACAAACATTCTTATATGTGTATATGCATGTATATAATTGTGTGTACGCGTGGACATGTGTGTGTGTGTATTTGTGTGTTCTCATCACACTTTCCTCAAAGCTGCGTTTCCTTTCATGTCACCTAAAACACACACAAGTCTCTCACCTTGGCTGAAACATTCGTGGGTATTTTCTTTGACTCTGGGAAAATGGAAATGCGTGTGTTGTTGTATTCTCCTCGGGTGTAATATTCTTCTGGCTCCCGGTGGTATCTTTATTGCCTGTGCAAACGGTGTTGAAAACATTCTGGGAGAGCAAATGTCGTTCGGAATTCCAATTATTTTGACGGGTCTCCTCCATTACATTTGCCTGCCAACTTTGTAGTTTATTGTTTTCGTAAATATAACAGTATATTTCAGCTTTTCCTCTGTCGTATTTTCATGTGGAGCGATATTATTCGCATTTTTTTTATTTGCTTGTTGAATTCCTGTATAGGAGGTACATATAAATGTATATTTATCAGTAAACCTAATTAAGCGGCGTTCTGTTACGTTCTAATTTACGGTGATCTGTTCTGTTATGTATAACAATTCAGCAAATAGAATTTTGCAGCGATTTATTAATTGAGCCTGATGGTAATGTAATAATGTAATGAATATAAAGTTTCAGTTATTAACTGTACACTATAAACTGCGCATCACCTCTGTTTGTCTATCGCTGCATATTGTTTCTGTGCGGCGATAGACAAGCAGAAGGTGTTGCGCGTTTATCACGCCTGTCTTATTAATAACTTCTCATACCATCGAGCTCAATTAATAAATCATGAAACGATCGTTGATAACTATCATATCATAATATAAAGCAAACAATTACAAAGATATTGTGTAAACACGGAATTCGGCAAGATAAAATACCATACAATTTGACTCTGAAATCCGGCCAAAGAATGAAACTATCCATACAACTCTTATCTCCATGTAACTGTGACCTTCCCTTTACGTAATCAGATAGAGCGCGGGGCCGGGAGAGGGAACTTAGGTGCCCCTTCGACGGCATTAGGCCGCCCGTAATGAGGTTGGGGAATGCATTACAATCCCTTTAGTGATTTGTCCCACCAGAGGTGATCCATCCTCCTCCGGTGAATCATCTTGGAGATTCTATGTTTCTTGGGAATGGAATGGTATTCGTATTCTCCAGAGGTTGATTTAATACCATTGAACCGGCGATAATTTGAGGGTAAGGCATCTGTCCGGAGTTTGCATGTAGCGTAGTATTTTACTGTTAAAAGCTTTAGATCATACGGAAAATTTTATTGCGTTTGTTGGAACATTCGCTTTCTCTCTCTCTCTCTCTCTCTCTCTCTCTCTCTCTCTCTCAGAGATATTATGCATACCGTATAACGAATTATCAAAGAAAAATGTGTTGCATGACATAACACGCGTACAGATAAGTCTTCAAGAGAATAATGGAAATAACCGTCACTATTTTTCATAGATATCTTGGGTGTTTTTTGAGTGATTGTGAAACATCACTGTATGCGAAGGTGATAAAATTCTTGGTCTAGGCTAGGTAGTTTCAAATGCAGATTGTAAACAGATTTTTATGTATCAGCTAGGAACTATTGTAAATAAATCCCGATTCGGTGTTAATGACTTAAATGACAATTTCCTTTTCTACAAGTGCAAAGGTCAAGAACTGGCAGCCTAAGCCCTTTTGTACCTAAATCTTCACAAAGGTAGCTAGACATATTTACTGTGTAGTATTCCAATCATTTTTTTTAACTGATACAAATTCAAGCACAAACTGCAGTGAATAAGCAACTTATGAATGGAATTTCGAAAGGATTTTCGTTTGTTTCCGTTTACAATATGCAAACAGAAAGATTCTAGTTTCCTAATAGCTGAAAACGTGTAAACTTGATTGTGTTTGTTTTTGTGCTTTTACTTTACTTTATTGTGGATATCATAGCGTCGAAAGCGATGGAGAAAAGTTATCTGTAAGTACAAACTAGATATATTTTTCTCCACTGAGAAAGCCACATAATATTGCGAAAAAACCTCATCTAATTTTGAATACCATCTACGTAGGCCTAATACGCGGTAGGAGGGCTGCAGAAGAGGCTTATCGGGTGTCAACAGAGGCCATCATCAGCGGTAAGATTAATGGAGATTAATTGGCGATTTCCTTGAAGATGGCTTTCCCTAGTGAGTCACTAAATTGAAGGATTAATGCATAATGGGAAGACTACGGAAGGATACCCCTTGCTATACCATATGAGATCCAGTCACTGAATAATGCTATTATGCTAGTACACTAATTTTATTAATCTAGGGTTTAGAATTGCCACTCCTTGATTGCGCAATATATCCGATTTCTAATTAAGCCTTAGTCATTGTCCAGTGTCAGACATTAGATTTCTTGCTGAATGTGGATGTTACTGAAACAGAATTACAATGAAATAAGGCCCAAATTACTATAAATGTTTTAAAAACTTAACATACCATCATTCAATCAGATCCCATTTTCTTTCCATGATTTTTAAAGAAATGTTGTCAAGTCAAAATTAAAGCACCACTTCCCTGGTTATATAACCAGAACGAAAATCGGGCAGACACCGAGACATTTTCAACTAAATAAAAGGGCTAATCAGATAATGGCATGGTCTGTCAATGGGCGAAGCATTTTAGTTTTTTTTAAATATTCTTTTACAGTAAAATGTTTAGATTCTAATACTGATTGTCCACCAACTACCATTGTGGCAAATTAATTCCAGTAACAACACCAGTGCAATTCTTTATCTTGACTCTTGCTTGATTGAATCTCTGTGTATTCTTCAATGAAAATGGGATACCTAAAATTAAAGATTCCTTGATATATGATTTTTTTTTTGTAGTGATGAAAGTAATTTAATGGTGCTATCCTGGAAGATACTGTAGTAGCCGAAATATGGAAATTAGTTGCAAATAACTGTTGATTTTTAGGCAATATATTTATCATAAGCATGCTGCAACAATGGGAAGATTATGTCATAAAACTCCCTCTTTTGCATTATAAGTCATAAAATTGTTATGAAAAGTTTTAATGCTCTAAGTACCTGACCTGAGAAGATTATACCGAGATTGGAATGAAGCCTCGGTAATACATCCTGAATTGCAAAGTGTATATTAAAATGTTTTTTTTTCGAAAAAAAATTTTAATATAGAATCTTAGTCAAAATATAACTTTGTAATATTCTTTACAATAACAAATCTTACAGAACACCAAAACAGTCAAACGGACCCTAGTATTGTGGACCTACCCAATTATATCGTATGGTTTCAAACAAAATTCGAGGAAAATTTAATGAATAATAAGAGGATTATCGCAGTATCAAAGTTTTTTACTTTGTCATCATCAGGCAAACAATGATGAAAGGGGAAAACGAAAACAGGAAAATATTTGGAAGCACAGTGCTGAAATTCTGTGTAAATAGAGAGAGAGAGAGAGAGAGAGAGAGAGAGAGACGTTTCTGATATATTTATTCCTGATCGTCATTTGGATATCCTAGGAAAGGCTTCCGTCGGAGGGACGGAACCCGATTGTCAAAGCGAAGATCTAATTTCGGTCTGAAAAAGGCGACTCCAGTTGGAATGGGAATCACCTACTTTAACGGAGACGTATATCAGCCTGGGAACGATGGATTCTCATGGTAATTTTCCTACCATGGAGATTTCTACCTTTAACTGAAAATATTCTTTTTTTATGATTTTAGAGTTCGGTTGTTTTTGTTTCCAGTTTAGGAAATTGGAAAATAATTTTATTGAATATTTATTGCAGCTGTCTTTCTAGCAAACGATCAGGTAATAGGAGATTATCGGTGTTTGTTGTTATTTGTATAAAAAGTTATCGGCTAGATATTTAAAAAAAAATGTGCCGTTTTAAATCTTTGTTTGTGCAATAATTTCAATATTGCTTGTGTCATTTAAAATCAGGTACATACCGCTGAAAATAAGGTTGTTATTTCATGTGATATCTTTATTTCAAAGGCTCGTTACCCTAAGGAGGATGTGGAATCACACGAAATATTTATTCAGACTGGCTTAATGTCGGTATACATGCGAACACCAAGACAAACCATTGATATAATATTATCCAAATTATTTCCACGACCTAATTCCATTCATTCTCATTCTAACCTTGACAATAAATAGAATCAGGTTGTGGAAACAATGTGGCTGAAATTAGACTAAAATTATATTAACGGTTTCTCTCACAGTTACATTTGTGAACAGCGACAGAAACCACCGATATTATTTTACCCAAATTACTTCCACAACCTGATTCTATTTATTGTAATTTTAGCCTTCACCCTTTTAGAATTGGCTGTGTTTTTAATAACTTACATAAACATTTTCCTCTGATGGCAACGGGGTTGCCTCTGGGTCCAACTTTTGCTAATATTTTTATGTCCTTTGGAGGACCACATTATTAAAGCGTGCCCCCTGTCTTCCCACCCCTTATTTTATTCACGGTATATAGACGACACCTTTGTCCTTTTTAAAAAATTATTTTGATGCCGAGGGATATCTACGCTTTGCTATAATTTCCACAACAACATCAAGTTTACTCTGGAAAAGGAATATGAAGGTAAGTCAACTTTTTTATAGAGGTTTGGATTCAAAAGAGCATGGTCATTTCAATACTACCATTTACTGAGAGATGACATTTAGGGGTTTTGGAATGGAATGGAGCACAGAATTTTGGCCAAAGGCCAAGCACTGGGACCCATGAGGTCATTTAGTGCTGACAGGGAAGTTGAGAGCAGAAAGGTATCAAGAGGATAGTGGGAAGCAAAAAGGAAGAAAGAGAAAATGAACGGAGGTGCAGTAAAAAGAATGAAAGGGTTTGCAGCTAGTAGGGGCCGAAGGGAAGCTGCAAAGACTCTCAAGGAACGCCTACAGTGCACCGCATGAGGTGTAGTGACGGCACTACCCCCTTACGGGGTTAATGGTTTTGGCCCCAATCTTTATATTTTTTGCTTTTTTAATTTCAAAATTAGTGCCATACATACACTTGTACATATAGCTTTTACTTTAGCCTCCCATTTGAACTGCATTTCACCGCAAAATTATGCTTCTAATCTAGTACTTTAACAGTAAATTCCTCCATCAAAACTGATCCACAAAATCACCCACCAGGTTTTGATAAGAACTTTTACCATTCCTAATTGCAGTGTCCCTAAACTTCTGAAGTGTACCAGCTTTCCCAATAACCACAGTTTTCAGGCTAAGTTATTAAGATAATCCATAAATATATTGGAAACCTCAACCTGAAAATAATTCCATAACATTCTAAAACTACTGCCACACTGTTTTCTGTGAAAGATCGGTTCTGTCCCTTGATGTGTTCTAGCGCGGTTTATAAGTGGTCCGGTTGTAATGAGGGCAATTATGTGGGTCCTACCCGACGTTTACTGAAGGTCAGAGCCCATTCCCGTATTGGAATTAGTCATTGTACTGGCCTCAGACTGTCCACTCTGGAATTGTCTAACATTAGAAACCATGCCTATAACTGCGAAACCTCTGTTAAATATGTTGATTTCAAAATTATAGGTCAAGCAAAAAAAAACCATTACTGGTTTTATTTGAAAGCATTAATATCAAGCCAAGAGCCTCGTCTCTCAGTCACTACACCACGACCGTTCCATTGTTCATTGCCTAGTTTTATTATCTATATTTCCATTCTCTGTTTTATTTCTTTAATATAAATTTTAGTCTGTTTCTTACTCTCGCGTTGAAAGATTGGTCTTTGTTCCCAAGAGTGACTTAACTGTGTTTGTAATTTTACTTAATTATTTAATTTTATAGTTTTATTTTCACATTTTTACATATTTTTTCTAGGGTAACTGACCACAGATATTGTTGCCATTATTCGCTTATATTCATTCAAACGCACCAGTGTTTGATTATTTTAATTATAATAATGTCCCTGAAGATGTGACCATGTGTCATGAAACGTAAAATTCAACTGCTGTACTAGGAGTCATATATATATATATATATATATATATATATATATATATATATATTTATATATATATATATATATATATATATATATATATATATATATATATCCACGATACATATATATATATATATATATATATATAACTATATATATATATATATATTCTCTTATGCTACCCATAGTTTGTGTCAATAAATACAGCTGAGGCCACAGGAGAAATAAAAGAAGAATGTACCAAGCGTTTTCGTGTTTTCTTTTTCAAAACACTTTTAAAGGTACAATGGTAAAAACAGCGCTTTTACAATTGTATCTTGAAAAAGTGTTGGAATAACTGGAGCTCTTTTTTATCCTCCTCTTATTTCTCTTATGGCCTCAAAAAAATATATATATATGTATATAGATGTATATATATATATATATATATAACTATATATATATATATATATATAAAAGTATATATATATATATATATATATATATATATATATATATATATGTGTATATATAATATATATATATGTATATATAATATATATATATATATATATATATATATATATATAATACTATATATATATGTATATATATATATATATATATATATATATATATATATATGTATATATATATATATATGTATACCATATATATATATATATATATATATATATATATATATATATATATATATATATATATATGTGTGTGTGTGTGTGTGTGTGTGTGTGTGTGCGTCTAAGGTTTTGAAAGACAAGACAGTTATTGAATTCTTTATTTTGTTTATCAGTAAAATTCTTGAATTACCTGTGCAAAATCCCGGCTTTGTTATAATTTTTCATGAACATGTTGCAACAGTTTTAGAGTTCAATAATCAATTAATATAACTTTTTAAATACGGCCGTTTGTTTGTTTTTGGAAATTTGTAACAATAAGTAATAAAACTTGAAAATATTATAGGACGCGAAACTATACAGAGGGTAACTTAATATAGACAAGAA
>NC_089791.1:37894882-37919882 GCF_040412425.1 Macrobrachium rosenbergii
GCTATTACAAAGACAACTATTGTGACTGAATGTTTGGCAGCAAAAACGTGAAGACATTAAACTCCGAAAAAAGCCGAATCAAATTAGACTAAATTCTGTGTTTTATTGAAATAGGTCTCTTTTTTTCAATTTCATTTAGTCGGGGCCTCCCTTACTTAAATAGATTCTTGTCCACGGGCCATTAGCATACAAACGAAGGCAGCAGAGAACATGGACTCTGCCTCATTAGTGGCCTCCCTCTCTCGCTATTTACTCGCAGAAAAGTTTCATTTTTGACTCGTTAGGCCTACAGGTAATTTTGGTAAGTTAACCAAATGACTAGAGGTCCCGGTACTTTGTGAAATAGAAGCACACATCAAAGAGACGTAACATTAGGGTGTATAGCCCAATTGGAATTTGTTATTGCATATTACTTGTCGTAAGGACCGTTAACTTTAATGTTCTGTTAACAAAGGTTTCAGTCACCATGCCTGTTAACATAGGGCTCAGTCATCACCCCTATTATTATAGGATTTAGTCACCATGACTGTAACACAGGGTTCAGTCATAATACCTGTTAACATAGAGTTCATTCATCACCACTATTAATATACGGTTCAGTCACCATACCTGCTAACACAGGGTATAGCCATCATGCCTGTTAACATAGGGTTCAGACATCATGCCTGTAACTCAGGGTTCACTCATTATGACTGTTATCATAGGGCTCAGTCATCATGCCTGTTAACATAGGGCTCAGTCATCATGCCTGTTAACATAGGGCTCAGTCATCATGCCTGTTCACATAGGGTTCAGTCATCACCCCTATTAATATAGGGCTCAGTCATCATGCCTGTTAACATAGGGCTCAGTCATCATGCCTGTTAACATAGGGCTCAGTCATCATGCCTGTTAACATAGGGTTCAGTTATCATGCCTGTTAACATAGGGCTCAGTCATCATGCCTGTTAACATAGGGTTCAGTCATCACCCCTATTGATACAGGATTCATTCATCATGCCTGTTAACACAGGGTTTAGCCATCATGCCTGTTAACACAGGGTTCACTCATTATGCCTGTTAACATAGGGTTCAGTCATCACAATGTTTACATAGGGTTCAGCCATCGTGCCTGTTAACATAGAGTTCAGTCACCATGCCTTTTAATATAGGGCACGTTTGGCTACTCAGCCTTAAGGCAGTGAAAAGAGAGAGTCGGAGTGGTTAGACTACAATATAAAAAGAGATCCTGAAAATAAAAACTACGAAATACAAGGATCTAAAGGCTGAAATGGGAAAAAACCATTACAGCTGCACTATTAAATAATGATTAGAGAGGTTGGACAACAAGAAGGAAGAAAGGAAGTGGTGATGGAGGTAAGTAAAAGTTGATGAGTGGGTGCAGCTAGGGACCAAAGGGAAGCCCCGGGCACCATTTAGTAATGCCTACAGTGCACCACGTGCGGTGCACTGACGGAACTACCCCTAGAGGGGTTTTGTGGATAATGATGCCAGACTCCTACACTAGTTATGTTAAATCCTTATCACGTTCTTCTTCTATAAATTTTATCATTCCCTGATAAAGTTGTGCATATAACTGTTTCTTTATTTATTTATCTAATTACTTCACTGTGAATCACTTTTTACTATTTTTCTCATTAATGGCCAACTTTTTTTTATTTTATCTTTATGTACAGCTATTTTCTTTTGCAGGAAAGGAATGATAAATTAACATATGAAATTAAAGCACTTCAAAAACATCCGTCAAGTTTGTCAACATATGCACGTCAAGCATTTCAAAAATGTTTTAGCTTTTTTTTTTATTCTCGGACATAAAGGAAATACATTTGTATTTAATAAGTGAATGAAACTGCTTTTACTATAATGAACTAAAAGTTTGGGGGGAAAAGTTCGATATCTCTAATTCTTATTTCATTAAATATATATTAGTATAATTTAAACAAATTCAAATATTTTTGCATGATTCATATAACAGTATATTTTACCCAGATTCTTTCCCTATTACTTGACAATTTACTTAGAAACTTCATGAGAAATGTATTAGGTAGTGTGTTTTTATATATATATATATATATATATATATATATATATATATATATATATATATATATATATATATATATATATATATATATATATATAATTTTCATGAAAACTGATTTCAGAATTTTGAAATAAAGCATTGTGCGAACATTTGAACATTATCTTAATTATCATAGCAAATTATTCATTACTCTTGGTCTGTGTGTTATTCAAATGAATAAGGCCATTTAGTATTACTGTTTTCCCTTGAGACCTCGGCTTCAGGATGTTATGGAGAAAATGAACAGAATCTCCTCATGACGCTGGCTGGCAAATTCTGAGAAATGTAATCAATGATAGTAAACAAACAGCATTGTGTTCCATTGTTATTCTCTCTCTCTCTCTCTCTCTCTCTCTCTCTCTCTCTCTCTCTCTCTCTCTCTCTCTCTCTCTCTCTCTCTCTCTCTCTCACAAACACACACACACAAACAAATACAACATACAAAGCTATACAATAAACTAAGAAGCAACGGCATAAGTTCTAAAATAATCTTCATCAAATTATCATTATTGAACACACAAACTCCAACACACACACACACTCACACACACACACACACACACACATTTTTATATTTTATATATATATATATATATATATATATATATATATATATATATATATATATATATGTATATATATATTATATCTCTATACATATTCCTCAAATAAAAGTCATCAACGACTTCATAACTCTCTTATTATGTAAGACTTGTTGCTAAAATTATAATTACAATTAAGGAACCCTGATTTCAAACCCTATACCGATCTACAATGAAATAGCTGTAATCGAAACATTGGAAAAAAGAAAATCTTTCGATAAAACCATCCTCTATTTTTGCTATCATTTAACTTGTTACTCAAGAGCCGAACTTATCACACGATCCTGGTGAAAATTTCCCTCATTTTACATTACGCAAAAGGAAAACAGATTAGGAAATTAACGTGAACACATTGAACATGTATTCATTCTCTCTCTCTCTCTCTCTCTCTCTCTCTCTCTCTCTCTCTCTCTATATATATATATATATATATATATATATATTATATATATATATATATATATATATATTATAAATATAAATGTATATATATATATATATATATATATATATATATATATATTATAAATATAAATGTATATATATATATATATATATATATATATATATATATATATATATATACTATATATATATATATATATATATATATATAATAATAATAATCGTCCCTTTATCACTGACTGGGACTCTAAGGGGACGGCAAGACATCCCACAAAACCCTCGCTCAACAATCATAGCCATCAGTGTTAAGCAAAGAACCGGATGCCGTACAAAAGCTACGTAAATGTTTAAAACTCTAGGAAATTATTTCGTCTCATTTTTCTCCTTTCTAAAAGACTAAAAGCATCTGCTACAAGGGACTTCAATTAGAAGAGAATTTTCACCAATACAAAACTGTACAGTACAAATCTGGAGATATGCTTTATGGAGTTAATATGGATCAAACTTCATGTTTTGATAATAAATCTACTCTTTCAGGTACCTTAATAGGAGAAGTTAATCGCAGACTGCATCGCACTGCACCCAAGAATGGCATCAAAGGCCTAAAATCACGTAAGGATTTATTAAACACTTCAGTATCAATTTATTTTTCTTCCAATCCCTTGAAGTGGCTAATCAGCCATTTTTGAGATTCTTAATTAAATACTATCCATAAGGAGCAATATATTTCAAGCTAATCTCAAGAGGCAATTTATTAAACGCCAAATTACAATTGCATCCCCTCAAAGACCGAAGACCTTTAAGAATCGGATGCCTTAACACTAGCTAAAACCAATTTCTGATTGCCACAGGATTACCACATGGGACACAGGAACATCCCTATCAGTTAGCTGAAATATGAGATACTGTTTCAAAAAGGAGGCACTGAGGCCATCTATTGGTGACTACTAAAAACACTGGAAAAGTGTAATGTCCATTTTAAGGTGGGTGCTGAATTAGGCTAATAGATAATTATTATGAGCATTTTCACTCGACGTGCGAACCTAATTCTAATATCTAGTTAAACCTCACACTATCACCAAGGCCATCCGTGACTACCAAGAAAAACGAAGGTAGAGCAATTTTAATTCTAAATTAAGAAGCTATTATGAACACAAATTTAATAATAGCCAGTTTATTTTATAGAAGTAAATAGTTCAACTTGCTAAATGCATCCGAATTAGCAAACAGATTGATTTCTTTCGGGAAAGGCCATTTAGGTTTTTAGAGCCGACGGCCACAACGGGTAAACATTAGGAATCTTTTAGGTCGTATTCTAAACAAATCCGTAGTTATGGTAAACAATTAGCTTACTTCCCTGTGACTATGATATACGAATGCGAAAGGAAATGAATCTAGATTCACCCTTTAGATATGTATTCAAATCACTATGTCAGCATCAAAGTATATTACAGATATATTAGACATTACCTGAGGAAGAATGGCCGCTTTCGAAAGAGGAACCGGAAATTGCCACTGAACAAAGCAAATATAACATCTTGCCATGGACTTATAAGACATAATATTGAGTTTAGTGCCAGAGTTATGCTTCAAGATGAAAAGTCAACTCTTCTAACATGAATAAATGCACGTGAAATGATATTTCCCTCCATTTCACATTCATCTTCGATTCATGGTTTGCGTTCCTTACAGTGAACTTATGTTCAAAATATGAACATAATTTCATATCTAAAGTTTGCTTTAACGCAGATTTATGCATATGACAAAGCAAAACGCAATTGCAGTTACGCAATCATCTTTACATGCAACAGAATTAAATCTAAATGCATTTTGCTTTAATGCTTGAACACGAGCACGATGTTTTCTCTGACTGAATATACATTTGAATAATGGAAATAGAATGTACCTATTCGTGAACATACTTTTACGAATATGGTACGAATACGCCTATTTTATGGATTAAGACGTCAGAAAGCATTATCTTCCATTGTTATTACAGTATATAATGCAACACAATTTCGCAACACATTATACCAAAGGGTTTCCTCTGTTCTCATAAAAAACTGCTTATGTATTTAAAGAAGCATGGCAACTCTCAGTCAGTAAGTCATACTGAATTTATATACAGTTTAATTCTCTTTACTTAGGGATTCTTTTACTAAGAGAAAATATTATCCTTCTTCATCAATGCAAGATATTATTTATACGTATTTCTCTGTTCACTATCAGTATCATGGTATACGTCAGATTTTGATAAAATTTTCGTATATCTACTTGTATTTATATGATATTTGCTCATCATAGGGATTCTAAGCCTTCAGCGTTACTATCTCAAGAATATCTCACTTTACAAGTCATGAGCTGCACTGATGTTTCTTGTTTGTCAATTCTTTTCCGAGACGAATGAATAAGCATATTGTGATAGCTGTTATATTACGATAGTTGTTCCGGCCTTACGAATATCTGATTCACTGTAATAATCTCGTCATCGAAAAATTTGCTCTTCACTGCTGCTGCTAGTACTACTACTACTACTAGTAGAAACTTCCTGGTGAGCAGAGTCATTGGTTGTTGTGGGGGTAGGGGGATATTGTAAAAGATAAAAAATACAAGATGATTATGGGATCGCCATGTCAGGTTCATTTATGCAAATTAAGGTAACGGCGACACAGCTTTATTTTAAAAGGCAACCAGTTTTTGAAATGTCCGCCACATTATTCCTTATCCTTATATATATATATATATATATATATATATATATATATATATATATATATATATATATATATATATATATATATATATATATATATATATATCTGCGTCTCTGAAGCAGGCATCAGTGACTGAACTCTCAGACCTATACATACAGTTACTGAACATGAAGACATTTTCTACTGTGTAACACTTTTTTTTATTAAAGCAGTTTCATGTGGAATTCTATATATATGTATGTATAGGTCTGAGGTTCAGTCACTGATGCCTGCTTCAGAGACGCAGATATTCGCTACAGCGACTAATTATTAGTGTAAGCGTAATCAATATAATGTGGGTACGCAAGCAAAGACATTTCATGTTTGCCAAATAATCAATTGAACAGTAGGAGGCCACGATGAAGAAGTGTGGCTGCAGATGGACGTTTCTTCTAAATGGTGAGGCAGTGATTCGATTATGGTGATAGTGTTGTCATGACATACAGTGATGTAACAAGGGGAGGAGGGGAGAGCAGTCCACCCCGGGGCGGCACTGTCCTGGAGAGGGGCGCTCTGTCATCTTCTGAGCTGGTTTGGTGTGGCATAACTATATTTTCTATCAAATTTCGTCTGATCGGTACACTGAACAGCGATTTATCAACTCTGCTGTTGAACAGTAAGCGATTTTTGACAACGGCAACCCTGGTTATGTAAATAATTGAGATGTTAAGGCTCAAAATGTGCGTTTAATTTTCACCACTTAGTACTTTCTAGCAGAGTCCTCCCCGGGCGCCACTAACGCTAGTTGCCACTGAATGACAGAACACACAACATGTGAATCCTACTGAGGCTTTAGCTAATTTCCATTTATCATACGGTCTGTACAAAGTGGAGTTTCTGTCAAAGCGGCAAAAAACAAGAATTTACAAATCTATATGAAAGCAAAGCATGGTATTGCAGGTACTGGATACAAAAGCTGAACGTTTCTAACTGATTTCTCAGACAACTCCCATGCCGATAGAACTAAAGCTCCATGGCTGAAAATGGAGGAACTGGCATCAAAAATACCTTAATGAGAATTATTGAGCTTTGCATTAACTTTCCAGGCTACAGTTTAATGACACAATGTTATCTTCTGCTAAGCCGAGACATGTCGCTTCCAGTTGTGAGAAGGACAATATCACTAGTTCCAAGAATCTGCGAGATAACGTTTGTGAAATTCATGAATAATTGGAACTGCATCAGAGATGTCTATAAAAGTATGCGAGCATACATGATGAATACATAAAATGAATGAATAAAAGGTCCAGACAGGTATGCATACAAATACACATAAACAAACACACATACATATGTATATATATATATATATATATATATATATATATATATATATATATATATATATATATTATATGTATGTATGTATGTATGTATGTATATATACACACATATATATATTATATATATAATTCTTTGTCAATATTACACAAACCAAATAACTAAAAGCTTCATACAGGTGTATAAATGTGCTTAGAATTATGTCATGAATACATACACTACAGAAATGAAAGCATTGAACATGTACAAGTGTATGTAATTCATGTGAAGTGTTTATATAAATTTTGAAAAAGTACATTGTATCCAAGTGAATAAATGAGATGAGATCAGTAATAGCATTAGTTATGCTTCAACCTCCAACAAAAGCAACAAGATTAACACATGCTTTCACGTAAGAGAGAGAGAGAGAATCTTCGTCCACATTCTTCGTACCCAGTCATTAACCAAGAAAAAGGGAGCAGTTTTTACCCTCACCACAGCTGGTGCAAATGAGATGGCACAGATGGTCATCCGAGATGAAGCGCTGAAGAAGCCGAAAAATAAACTGAATCAAGAAAGAAATCATTTGCAAAATTACATTCTCCCTTTCACCGGAAACAGACAAATGTGGTTTAGGTAATCTCTCACCTACGTGAATCCTCTTCCAAGATAGGAAATTCATACCTTCGTGTATCTTATGCCTAATTTCCTCAAAAAGTAGAGGGTGATGCAAGATTGTGCTTCACTCGTACCTGGTAAATAAAGTTCCTTGATTTACATGCATTTACGATTTCTTCCTATTAGTGAGTGTATTGTCTTTGAAGGAATCGTATATTTTAACGGATATTTGCGGATGAAGCAGCCTACTTAAACGGCCGTTTGCATCGTGTATATTCAAATAGACAAGAGGAAACTGGGAAGCTTCCATGAATTATTATGACACGTAGAAAAGAAAAGCGAAGACAATATTGTTGTGACTTAGTATGTTAATGAAGCCTCTGTTTTTAAGTACTGATCTTCATTCATGTAATTTTAAAATATTTGGGCTTCATAATGAAAATCTGGATTATTACCTAAAAAGAAGATTCCAAGATATCCAGAAGGAGTAAACGGAATTCCATATTCCTGATTGTAGTGGGTAACAGACTGGTTATTATTCTCAAGACGTATTGAATTCCAAGATGAACAGATTTTCTCACCTCATCAAATACGACAAAATACTTCGTTCTACCACAAACAGTTAATGTGACTTCGAAAACTGCAGAAAAACACAAAGAAAATAAAAAAATAAAAAAATGTTTGTTGCAACTATATGTATATATATATATATATATATATATATATATATATATATATATATATATATATATATATATATATATATATATGTATCACACATTACCTAAGTGAAAAATAGAGGGCAGGTGTAGGTCCTGACCGGTTTCGACTTTATTTCCAAGCCATTTACGAATGGTTGATAAAGTCAGGATATCTCTTATTTTCACCCGTAATAATGTGTGATAAATGAATCACGTACAAAGTTATTATAATTATATATATATATATATATATATATATATATATATATATATATATATATATATATATATATATATATATATATATACACAGTCATTCAAGAAATTTGGATTTCTACTCTGTATGAATAATACAAATGTACACACTTCAAAGTTGAACATCATATTCGATGAACTGTAGTCCTAATGTCGTTTGGACTTGTGCACGTGCTTTGTCGTGCACCACTTACCCTATTCAATGCGGACGCCTTGCGATCACATAATCTACACATACAAAAGGGAGAACAAAGTTCCCATTCTGAAGGGCGTCGCCTTCAAACCCTGTTATCGAAGTGACGCTTCCAATGCAAATCGGATGTACGAGTACAAGGTAGAAGCAAGGACTCATTCAAGGAAGTTGCGTAATCAAAGCCAGCGCCAGACGTGTCAAAGGGGAGGCCTCTTGAAATACGCCGTCTTCATAGGTCAAAACACGTCTTCCTCACACGCGTCTTCACACAGACGGCACGTAATGACATATGGAATTAGTCTTATTTGAAACGCTGCACGCGCTCTTCATTCATGAAAACCTCTAATTCAAAAAGGATCATGATTTTGCGCTGATAACCTTCAGTACTTCTTCCTCATCCAATCTATCAGAAAAGTATACAGGCCTTTCCTTACTTGTTTGAAAAACTGCGGTATTGTTTAGGCGTTTTCACTCGTATTCGTCCTGTGCTTTTGATAAATATGTTATTTGATATCTCTCTCTCTCTTGTCAAACTTATTTTTGAGACGAGCTACCTTAATGAAAATATTAATTGAATACCCTTTCAGCTGACTTACTTTGGTTACTGACCAATGAAACAATGCCAATATTTAGGGACAGAAACCACGCAAAATCTCCATCTGTCCAATTCCTAAGTTTTATATAAAAGAGTAATCAGTGAATTTCAATGTAACTTGGTAAAATTTTATACTGGTAACCCTTTTAGATTAAAAAAAAATCCCCTAACGCTATAGAAAAAAAAATTATGAAATTGGTAAAATAAAAGTTTTCACAATCCCGGACCTCCCTCCTCTCAGCAGGCAAAACCACTGACGATAATTAATAACATCTTCCCAGAAAGATGCAGGAAAACTGATGCAAAACAAAAATACGGAGAAATAAGTTCGATACTGTTCACGTTTCCATGGCAACCGTAGATACCCCGACAAAATGTGAACGAAGCTGGCACTACTATATATGCGATGTTCGTACATTCCTAACAAAAGGAGCGTGAAAAGTTTGATCCAATTCCGATTTTTCTTCTCGGCGAACAAATACTTCAGAATATATATATGGACTCGCACAAAAGATCCAGGCGTCTCGTTCAGCTTTGGATTAGCTCTCGTACCGAAGGCTTCCTGTTCTCAAACAAACGATATTGCTCTCTTCGGCCGTATTGTATTTTGTATCCTGTTTACACTAAGATTTCAGGAATGGGCGTAATCTACATAGATATGGCCATATAACACTATTTCAGGAATGGGCGTAATCTACATAGATATAGCCATATAGCACTAACAATCACAAACACATGAATCCCAAACACGCACATGTGCAAATTCCTCAGACTGAAAGACTGAAAAGGCAAAACAAACAATGACTAGACTGAAGAAGACTTGGAAATAAAATAGACCGATACTGCATGAGGATGTTAGATGAAACATCAGTCTGATACGATCTATACTGCTATTCGGACATGACTTATTATATGGTAGTTAATTAAAGTGTGTCCAACAAATTTGGTCGAATTGAAAATAATGGTTCAACATGAGTGTTATGAATTGAAGTTGATGGAACATGAACAGGTGGCCATATGTAGATGATTTGTAATGATAGGACAGGTGTCCTTGGATCACTCCGGGAAGAACAGTTCGTGTTAGTGACGGCTGAGATCTTGACACCAGGGGAGTTGAAGATCTATACACACGCGCGCGCATACACACACACATACATATATGTATAATGTATGTACACATATACATATATATAAATATATATACTGTATATATACATATATATGTGTGTATTTGTTATTTGTGTAATGTGTGTGTGTGTGTGTGTAATGTGCGCATGTGTAATTCAACTCCTTAATTATGGCAAAAACTATTTCTATAAACAAATATTTCCAAAACCTATTCCCTGATTAGTGCTGAAACAAATACGAACTTCAATTAGTGGCAATTTATCCTGTACCTGCTATAATTCTGCAGTGGGTAATTAGCTACAACAAACCTGGAAAAATGCAAGTATTTCCTTGATTCTGTAAAGGTTAAAACACTTCCACATCCAGTCAGTGTATAGATAAATTCTATATAATACTTTACTATTCGTAAGTTACTGTTATCTGATTATGTACGCAAGAGATTACACGCTTTCTGCATTACCTACCCAGAATATCCTCGTTGTATTAGATTATCTAAATTATTTGTTTGCATTGCAAGGCTTAATTTTTGTTGTTCTGAATGATCCAAAAATTTTATCAAACAACTTCCTCTCAAAATAATCAATATTTGAATATTTCAATGACGCGTATGGTTAGCACTGCAAAATATAACTATTGACATCCTGAATGAGGTAAAAAAAATTGATCAACCTTGATATTGCAGCACAAAAATCAACGAGGCAAGAGGAGTAACTATACAGCGCAGACTTCCTTTCACTGTTTTTTTCTCCAATATGCGTGATGGTGTACAGGTGGAAGCCAAAACCGGTCTCCAAATTACCCTCAAATTGCTGCCTGGAAGTCGCTCGTGCTTATTTTGATGCTCTATTGAATATCGAATCGAGGAAAACATGACAAGGTTAATACATGTATTATGTATAAGGAGGAACCCGCCTCACTAGATACGATCATGCATACATTAGCAGGTATATAACCATGCTATGCAAGGAAGCAACAGAGAAATGATTTATAAAGCTTCTTCTGGTTTGCAGAAGACCAAGTCTTATATCCGGTGGTATCATTCTTACTTTTTAGGTGCCGGTTATAACTTAATGCAATCACTGTTTAAAAATCAATACGACTAAATTCAAAATAGTAAAGGAATCGAATTGGAGGATATGTTACAACTAACTTCAATTTGTGTATAAAATCCACAATATCAAATTTGAAATAATAAAGGAATACAAAAATGGAGTACACAAAAATAGTTTATTCAAGAACTCATGATACTGATAGGCTCTTTGTAGCGAGAGAACGTTGTGCTGTATGTAATCTTAACATATTTGGTCCATTGGGCTCATGCCATTTATGGCCCAGTGCCACTTGAGACTGACCTCGAAGGCTTGTTCATAGAGCAACGTACCATCTTCTTGTACCCAGCCAGGGGTGTCATAGGTAAATAATTTTCACTGCAGAATTACAGTGATTTTTAAGACATTTTCTCGTGAGGAACCAACATATTTTCACGTCAAAGTCGTTGTTATCAGGGACCCTTCGAACGCGTGTTTTCCTCGTTGCTGTCAACATTTTCATATCACTGAGCAGAATGAGTAGGGGCGGGGAAAGCAATACGATGTCATACGTGCACTACCAATTATGAGATGATTATTGCCAAGGACGCATTCGAACGGCTGTTTCTCGATTTTTTTTGCTACCTCTGCATGTCACTGAAGAGGGTGGGGGAGAGAGAGGGATTGGGAATGGGAATGTTGGGTTGTTACAGCAATCTCTGGATCCAAACCCAAGCATTATTTGTCAGGGGAAGGTAGTAGTAATATGTAATGCTGCACCACTCATTTTGAGCAGATTGTTCCCACGCATGCAACCTGCTCGGGAAATCTCATTTTCTTGTCTTTTATGGAGTGTTCCCACTCAATCCCAGGGCGTCAAATGCTTTTTTTTGTTTCGTTGTTTTCAAGACGAATGTGTCTCTACTGCTTTACATAAGAGAAATTAACTGTAGGAAAAATGATCAATTACTGTAGTATTTTGCCATACCAGCAAATATTTCGGAATTTGAAAAACAGTTACAGTCTTAATATATTCTGAACTTTCCTTTCTCAATTTCGTTTAACCAAACGATGATTAGTGAAATCATAATAATTTGACACACTTTCTTAAGCGGGATCCTATTAAGAAAACAGGAAGGTTCAGAGAAAAGAAAAGAGAAAAGGTGAATTTAGCCAAACGATGATTAGTGAAATCATAATAATTTGCCACACTTTTTTAAGCGGGATCCGATTAGAAAAAAAAAGGAAGGTTCAGAGAGAAGAAAAGAGAAAAGGTGAATAATTAGATTATCTACTGTACATCACGCGCAAAACCAAACGTAGGAGCTACAAACAGCTGATTCTGAAAAGCACAAAGTAAGGCAGTACAGTAATTTTAGAATGACGAATGCTTCAGAATTAGAGGAGACTTTTTTTTTTTTTTTTTTTGAAGAGGCTTACCACCAGGAGACTGAAAAGACGAGGCTTAGTTCTGTTCAGTAAAAGTCATTTTCTCTCTCTCTCTCTCTCTCTCTCTCTCTCTCTCTCTCGCTTAAACATACACACATTCACACAAACACAAACACACACAAAGCAGCCGTGTTTACTCGGAATGAGTCATGAGATGAGAGGAAGAGTGAACGACCGTGTTATTTTTGAGAGAGCTAAAGGTCAGCTCGAAATGGAGTTGGTTATTTTTAATCACTGCAATAGAAATGGCAATAATTCTAAAACTCAGTAAAGAGAAAAATAATAAAAAATGGAAATGTTTTACTGGATGAATATCAAGAGGCTCTGCGAAATTCAAACCGATGTTGTTGTAAACAGCGTAATATTTTTACAACAGGAAAAAACGGCGAGGAAAAATGTTACAAGTCCGCGAGGAAAAACAATCACTCAATCAATAATTAATTCCATATTTCAAAACATGTAACGCAATGACCATGAATGCATTCCAGCGCCCACTCATTATATAGGCTCGTTTTTCAAGAGCTGAAGTTTTTTTTTTTTTTTTTTTAATTCATTAGTGCTCACTTCTGTTTAAGGGGCGGCCCCATTTAGTTTCTCAGCGCTTCGACTTGCAAAGTCAGGAAGATGCAGCTGATCCTCAGTCGAAATCTGACGCCCAGAACCACCGGCGCTTGAGTTCAGTCTCTGTGGACAACGGAAGACCAGGAAGTTCTCGCACAGGGTTTTAGCATAATTGGTTGATTGTCCATTTAATCTGGTTTGCTTTGGAGATCGCCACTGATATTGACGCGTGACTTCTGGGAGCTATTTGCAGGCACAAGAATAACGTCCGCAATCGCAAATTCGACGAAAGGAGAAAGCCGTTTATAAGTTGAACTAGCGTACTTAGGCCATCGAAAATGGCGTTGATATACGAGATGGTCGAAGCAAAAAGTCCCAACTCGGACCAAAGTAATGTTCATATTGTACACTTACTGTATAAAGGTTCACGTTATGGAGGGGAAGTCCCGAGCTGGACGACGGCAGGTCTAAACGTGAAGTTCCTTGCCCGTAGACTGTCGTTGTTACATACAGAAAAAATATATTGATATAACTCCATTTTCTCATAGAGAGATGCTTAACAGTGCTTGCTCACATAAAATGTTAAGAAGCTTTTCTTGCTCACCTGATTCTTAAAGCCCGAGAAGTAGTTTCAATGGAAGGAATTCGTCCGATAATCTTTTAAGTTTTTTTATCATTCTTATTAATTATTAATTAGATCTTGCAGATGAATCAAATTTATGACTTGTACAATGCAATCTATGTCATTTGCAATATATGGGTTATATGCTTTATTTCATGTGATCTACGAGTATATCAGTGGAATTTTATATATATACTATATATGTACATATATATACACACATATATATATATATACATATATATACACATATATACATACATATATATATATATATATATATATATATATATATATATATATATATATATAATCAAATTTATGACTTGTACAATGCAATCTATGTCATTTGCAATATATGGGCTATATGCTTTATTTCATGTAACCTACGAGTATATCAGTATACACACCTATATATAAATATAAAATCAAATTTATGACTTATAAATGCACTATGTCATTTGCAATATATAAGCTGTAGCTATATCGCATGTAATCTATGAGTATATTAGTGGAACTTTATATATATATATATATATATATATATATATATATATATATATATATATATATATATGTATGTGTGTGTATATAATATGTATATATATATATATATATACATACATATATGAAGCAAAAATAACTTGAGTAATAATTACACACCATGAATATCACAGCTGACAAAATAACGTGAAATGCTCTCATTTGAATTCTCCATCCCTAGTCATTAACAAAGAGAAAAGAGAAAGTTTTCCCTCACCGCAGCTGGTGCAAGGGAGATGGCACAGATGGCTGTTATTCACGAAGGGCTAAGTTTAAGGAAACAATCGGGAAAACGAATGACCTGATTCTTATTGAGATTCTAATGGCTTTGCATCCGTAATTAGTTTACAGCGCTGGGCAGTAAATTGAATCGCTTATCAATGGACAACCGTCTGCAAGAATGACAAAAGTCTCGAGTAACAATGATGTATTTTCTCATACATTGCCTTTGATGTCTGTAAGTTTTTTTATAGCGTTTTCTAAACTTTCATCTCCCCCCCCCCTCGACTCCTAACACTTTCCCCAAGACTTAACAGTTTCCCCTAACACTCTGATCCATCTTTTCACCCACAATTATCTTTTTTCAGTTTCTCTTAACTCCGTATTTGTCGATGCTTTTTATATTTGTGCTCTTTTATTTACTTGAATCATACACATTCAAGATCAGTTTCCGAGTAAGTATTATTCTCCGAAAGTATTCCAGTCAGCTTCATTCCGGATATATTCTTTTAACCGTTTAGTCGGCCAGTACCCTTATAACAAGCCAATACCCTTATAACAACCTGTTTTATAACATTAATAACTCCTTATCTTTCATAAGCACTATAGGATTAGATGCATAAAAACTTTTTAAGAAAGTTTTAACGTTAATATTTTGAATTAAGATTCATCTTGCAGTTTTTCGTGTTGATTTCTATATAGGCCCAGCTTTCCACTTATCTTCGAGCATATAAAATTTTTTTAGTATTTCATAGTTCATACCTATCCTTCAATAACCATCAACTCACTCACTTCTTCTCTTAATATATATATATATATATATATATATATATATATATATATATATATATATATATATATATATATATATATATATATATATATTATAAATATATATATATATATACACACACACACACATATATATAATAAATAAATAAAACAGTAAAAAACCAGTCATTTCATTACAGACAGAAAACACAAGCAAGGGGAAAAAATGCAGACTGTAACTGCACTTGATAAACCAGGGTAATCATTTGTACTAATCATCCAGTTTTTCCCTTCAACAGGAGAAACGATAAGGAGAGAAGAAGACAAAGACTCGATAGACTCGAGGCGAAGAAATGAATAATGGATGAGGGGGGGAAGAGGTCCCCCCATTGCCAACGAGGGGGTCCCTAATGTGGCATTTGCTATGGTCATCTGATTATGCATCAAAGCGAGACACGGGAGATTTGGAGATTCACTCCAGCCCCCACAATCAGGCCAATGTCGTTTCCTCCCATTGTCATTCTCATGTGCATAGATATTGGGGAAGATGTTTCTTTTCTTTGTTACACAATTAAACCAACGGCTCACACTTGTCGGTGAATATTTTGCTTTTCTTTACCACACACTTATATCAAAAGTTCTTACTTTTGTAAGCGAAAATTTTACTCTTCTCCATCACATAATTATTCCAGAAAGTTCATATTTTTGTGGTTCAATTTTCGTTACTACACAATTAATCCAAAAGTTCATAACTGCTGGTGATAATTTTAATTTCACAACTTATTGGGGGAAATGTTAGTTCCTTCACAATGCAAGTAAACCACTAACTCATACAAAATAGTGCAATGTTAGCTTTCTCCATTATACAAGCAAATTTTAAGTTCATCTTTATTGTAGAAAGTCGTGACCTTTTTTATTATGTAGTAACATTAGCATACTGAAACCCATGGTCTTCCTTATTATGCTATACAAATCCCAAGTTAAGGGAATGATTATTATTTACGTACCTTTTCGAGACATCAAGTTTTCTCTTTATAACTTAATACTGAAGCATTCGTTACAGTTCAATAATGAACGTCAATCCAAGGCCTGGGTTTAAAATACCTCGGTCAAATCATCTATCCAGCCCTTCCTAGGTCTTTATGCCCATTGTTTCCGATGAAAAATAATAATAATAAAAAAAAAATAGTCTTGATCCATCCATTCTCCGATGATAAGCTTTTGAATAATTCTTCGCAGTATTTCCATCGCCACACGGATCTCCCTATTTATTCTTCTTCAGCCGCATAAACTAAGCAAACAGTTCTCAACAGCTTCAAACTTTTTTCTTCCATTAACCTTTACCATATACAATTCCATACACAAACACACACACACACACACACACATACACACACACACACATATATATATATATATATATATATATATATATATATATATATATATATATATATATATATATATATATATATATATATATATATAAAGAGGATAGCTGGAAAGAGGCCTTTTCCACACTGCACGTTCAACAGCACTGTATTTTAGGGGAAGTTCGAAAGTAAATTTATATTACATTTATATTGCACTTTTGTAGTAGTCTTTATTAATAGATGGGGGAAAGGATTTATGTTATGCTGGTTGCATTTTGCGATGTTGTATACCAGACATATGAGAAAGATAATAATAATCTATTATTGCTCCCATATTTATAACTACTTATCACATATAAATAAAAACATAATGTACATTACGGAAACTAAAATTTGTAATGGAGTATTATTGTTTTACAGCTAAATAAATATACTTGGCATCATATGTATGTACATAATATAACAGAAAAAACCGAGCATTTTAATTGACAGATAATTTTCCCATGTAAATATTATCATTCTAAAAGGAAACTGTGACGTGGGAAACCATAAGAGAGAGAGAGAGAGAGAGAGAGAGAGAGAGAGAGAGAGAGAGAGAGAGAGAGAGTAAATATGTTTTATTTAGTAGAACGTTGTGCTAAAACAGCTCTTGCAAAAGACAAGTTTTACTTTGCAATCCAATTGAAAGTGATTCTCTCTCTCTCTCTCTCTCTCTCTCTCTCTTTCTCTCTCTTTAAAATGCAACGTTTTTGAACCCCAAAGAAAGCCTGCATGATCATTATTGTATTATGAAAGTTACCGTAATTTCATACTCTATGAAAAGAAAATATTAATTTTTGTTAGATTGCGTGGCAAAGAACAAAACGTTTTGGGTGAATAACATATTATAAAAAAGCCTTTTGTTCTTGAATTCTTAGGAGTTCTTGCAACGTCGCTATTTTTTTAGCACTAAGTAACATCTTATTAAACAACATTTGATGATTTTTTTAAGCTATTATTCTAATTTTCTAAAAAATTATTTATTTCGTGGATCTACTGGACAATGTTCACAGAAAGATAATGAAGAACAAAATACAAAGTGACATATTGCACAAAAAGTTACAGCTGTTAACAATGAGGAATCACTGTCTAAATTGATTATTATCAAAATTGAAGTTAGACGTCCTTTCTTCAGTCTGATATTATGATTTAATTAGATTTTTGGATATTCCTATAATACCGTATTTTCATCAAAAAAGGGATAATTTTTTTTTCTAAATGAAATTCACTGTCGAATGCCCTCCTCTGAAGACTCAGTACAAATTATCTCATCTGTTTCCGGAAATACAAAGATCATTTGTTACTCTTAACATAATTACTAAAGAATTCATGCGCTGCAAAAGTAACATTATACTCTGAGGAATAAGAATGTTTGATAAAAGATAACTTTTAGCCCTCAGACGATATACAATATATATATATATATATATATATATATATATATATATATATATATAATATATATATATATATATATATATATATACAAACACACATATATATATATATATATATATATATATATATAAATATACATATTATATATATATATATATATATATATATATATATATATATATATATATATATATATATATATATATATATATATATATATATATATATACATATAACATATATATATATATATATATTATATATATATATATATATATATAACTATATATTATATATATATATATATATATATATATATATATAACTTCAGCAATACATTATACTCGTGTCTCTTTGCAATGCTGAAACATGACCAAAATATCACATATATGCCGCACACGCGTCTGACTTAGAATAAATACTATTACCTGAGTGCTGAGAAAAGTGCCAAGGTTAATTCCTATACGAGGGCTTTTAGTAATCTCAACATTAATCATTATTACAACGTTTTATTGTTTCTCATCATATTGCCATCTAGGTTACGATCAAATTAATTGTAAACGTTCGCAATGATCCACAAGTAAAAATGCGCCGAAGTTTCTCCGGAGCAATCGAGTTTTCTGTACACCTCGTAATCAATAGGTCTATTTTCGGGGGTCTCCACATAATACTGTATGAGCCGCGGCCCATGAAATTCTAACTACCGTCCGGTGGTGGCCTACCCTATATCGTTGCCAGAAGCACGATTATGGCTAGCTTTAACCTTAAATAAATTAAAAACGACCGTGGCTAGAGGGCTACAATTTGATATGTTTGTTGATTGGATGGTGGATGATCAATATACCAATTTGCAGCCCTCAAGCCTCATTAGTTTTTAAGATCTGAGGGCGGAAGGACATACAAACAACCATCTCAGTAGTTTTCTTTTACAGAAAACTAAATAGGCAAATGTTGCTATTCGTTATGTAAACTTCAACGATGAGAGGGAGTCATTATTTATCTGCTATTGCTTTTACACAAATATTTTACATATTATATTTCTTATTAATACAATTCTTAATTCATGTTTTTGTTCCTGTCGCATGCAAACGGTGTGCTGCCCATTCAATATTACTGCGCCTAAAGTTCTCCAGTTATTTCCTTGTCAAGTGAAGACTGGCCGTCAAGTTTCAAAAATTTTACTCAATAACAGTGCTACGTGGGAGGAAGCTTCACTCCTCCCTGTAAGAGAAGTTGTTCCTTGACAGGTAGTTGTCGCTGCTTGTCCCTCGATCTATCACACTGTATCGTATAAGGTGTCGCTACCTGTCTCTCGATCTGTCAAATAGTATCATATAAAGTGCGCTTTATCACCCTGTCCATCTCATTGCGTATATTTCGCAGAGCCACACATGATGTCGATATCTAAGCCCTAGACAAAATGCTAAAAGCTCTTGTTATGAAGAAAATATGATCGTGACTAATGACAAAGTGAAACATAGGGTTCAGTGTTCTGTTGTGTAGAGATTTCCACTCCCATCGCGCTTTACCAAAAAGGAAAAGAGGCATTAGAAAATTTCTGTTGTGTTGTACTGGATAAAACAACTACGAATTAAGAGCTGATAATGATATGCTCTACGGCAAAGGTGTATGAGTAGAAAATGTTATGATCTTTATATATGGCGTTCCCCAAACAAATGAAACGAGTTACAGGTTGTTAGGCAGAGCGGTGATACATCTCTCTAGGAAGTAATGCTAGGTGCCATTAACACCCTCCTACATGAAGTATTTGTAAAGATTAACACATAAATCATTAACTAATTCTATATATATATATATATATATATATACCTATATATATATATATATATATATATATATATATGAATTCGAACGTTATATGTACAGGACGGCCTTGATGGTTAGTGGTCAAAGTCATTGTCTATCGTTGCTTCTAAACCAGCCAGTGGTTCAAAATCCCATGGTGACGAAGCACTTATCAATTATTATTCCCATGGCGTAAGATATTCCCGAGGTATAATGAACTGGATGTCAAAACAATAATTGTGTCTTAATATTTGTGTATATAAAAAGGTTTCGCGTATAGAATATTAACCCATATATATATATATATATATATATATATATATATATATATATATATATATATATATATATATTATATATATATATATATATATATATATATATATATATATATATATATATATATATATATATATATAATAAAGATAGACCATAATAAAATTATATTGTAGTATAAAAACACATTCATTGCGCAGAAATATTAATGCCTTGCTATAATAATTTCATTTTTTCGAACGATATTCAAAATATATATTTTTCGTTAGATTAATTAATAGGAAATATACGATATCTATTCCATAATTAAACTATACCCAATTAATGATACCATACATAATTAAGATGCGTAATTAATTATTTTGCTCAGGATCAAAAACTGTGACTGACTATCGTCGATATTTTGCGTTCTATATATATATGTATATACTGTATATATACATGTGTGTGTGTGTAGATATGTATATATGTGTGTGTTTGTGGGTATGTACACTATGTGTATATATATATGTATATGTATATATATATATATATATATATATATATATATATATATATATATATATATATATAATTATATAAACGCCTATGAATGTATGTGCACATATCACCATACATACACGATACTAATTCAATAACATACATGACTGCATGCATTTATACCCAAGCAACCCCTCACGGGAAACTAGTCTCCCAGATTCTGCTTTCAATCAAACCGCTTTGCTGCTGGGAAAGCGCCTGCAACGAGATTTTCTGAAGCGACCATCAGGCGGATTATGTCTCAGTCCAAGCATCTAATTTGGGACGAACCCGGTCCGGGTCCTTTCAAGAAGCCGTTATTTGGAGCTGGGGAGGGATGATGAAATTCCGTGACTCTGAAACGTTCGCCTGGCGTTTACTTATTGCGAGAGGTGAGATCAGTCTCCTCCCTTCTTTAAATAAGACATTCATTATTCCATTTTACACTAATCATCAACATTACCTGATTCTGGATGAAGTGTACAAGTTTTACTTATTAACCACGAATTTCTTCTCGTTGTTTGAATCTTAGCCATTAACATATTCTTTGGATAAGACTTTCATTATTCAGTTCCATAATAATCATCAATATTACCTGATTTTGGGTGCAGTGTAAAAGTTAGCTTACTTATTGACTACGATATTTTACATTTAATCTAATCTGAGAATTACTTAATATATATATAGATATATATATATATATATATATATATATATATATATATATATATATATATATATATATATAAGTATACAAGATAAAGTAGTGGCAATAATTATAATAGATAAAAAGCGTGGGGACAGGAGAGGGTTTACATAGCAATTTGTTACCACTATCATCGTCTGCAGTTAACACTATCATCGTCTGAAGTTACAACTATCATCGTCTGAAGTTACCACTACCATCGTCTGAGGTTACCACTATCATCGCTTGAAGTTACTACTATCATCGCCTGAAGTTACCACTATCATCTTCTGAAGTTACCACTATAATCGCCTGAAGTTACAACTATCATCGCCTGAAGTTACCACTATCATCGTCTGAAGTTACCACTATCATCTTCTGAAGTTACCACTATCATCGTCTGAAGACACCACTATCATCGTCTGAAGTTACCACTATCATCGCCTGAAGTTACAACTATCATCGTCTGAAGTTACCACTATCATCTCCAGAAGTTACCACTATCATCGTCTGAAGTTACCACTATCATCGCCTGAAGTTACAACTATCATCGTCTGGAGTTACCACTATCATCGTCTGAAGTTACCACTATCATCTTCTGAAGTTACCACTATCATCTAACCTCACTTGACGACAGGAACTCGAAGGAACGGAACAGCCAATTAATTAACTGAAGGAATAAAGGATTATCATTTTCTGTTATTAACAGAGGACAATGAGACGGGAAAACCTAGTACCCTTTTCTAGCCCAGTCACAGAAAAAAATAAAACATAAACAAAGAAAGTGGAAGGAAAAGAAGGCGATAAGAAATGGTGGGGAAAATAGAAGCGAATTATCTTACACGAAAATCTAAATTTTATCAATAGAAAGAGCAGGAAATTAATGTCGAAAGTAAATCGAAAATTAACATAATAAACATGAACTACCAAACGGCTTTTTATTCTCTTGTTACAGTTTAATCTCTTGAAAAACAATATCTGAGTGTGTGTGTATTATTTTATTTTATTTTATTTATTTTTTTTATTTTTTGTAGCCCGGAGCAACTGATAATCACGACACATGTAAGATTCTGAGGTTCACCCTGAGGTCGTAATCTTGAAACTTGTGCTACAAATCCGAGGGATGTAAGTCTTTTATGCTACTGAAAGTGAGGAAAAGGTCGATCCATTTCATCTCTCCGGAAATAGTCACAGAGTGGAAACATATTGTCGATCCACTCTCCATCACGCTAGATCCTGAAGCAATGATTATCTATTTTCTTTTTATTTTCAATCGTGATCCCTTCAATAAAGTACTATATCACTGCTATTGACAGAATAGTTTTAATGAAAGAATAAGCAACAAAATAAAAAAAACTTGCCATTAACTCGAATAATCTGCCCTTTCTGCCTTAATCTTGATCGTTATGCACATATGTAACCTATCCATTCACATTACTTTTATTATAAAACTCATCCAGAGAATGCTTGTATTTATTTACCGGAATTCCTAGGAATGGAAGATGGAATACAGAAATTAGGTCAAAGGCCTAACGCTGGAACCTATGAGGTCATTCAGCGCTGAAAGAGAAATTGAGAGTGAGAGGTTTGAAAGGTGTAAAAGAAGGAGAACCTCAAAGCAGTTGCGCTGTGAAAGAAAATGTCAGGAGAGGGTGGATAGCAAGATGGAAGAAAGATAATATGAACGGAGGGACAGCAAAGCGAATGAAAGGGGCTGCAGCTAGGGGCATAAGGGGAGCTGCAAAGAACCTTAAGTTATGCCTACAGTGCACTGACGGCGCTCCAACCACTGCGGGGCCAGAATTCCTAAGCCATTATCGGAGAAGCTCCTGACCCTTTCTTTCTGTACCAGCTGCGTAAGGCGACTTTTCCTTTTCCGTCTTCTCCTGTGTATGATTGTTTTCGTCTCTAACGGACACTGTTTAATACTTTAACATTTCTTTTTGCAATAAGTAAAAATTCTCTGCCTGTACTGTGTGTCTCTAGGTTTGTGACTGATGCAAGTCCTCAATTTCTGAATTTTGACTCATTTCACCGAACTCTTTTTTTTTTTATCAAAGAATGTTTTCAATTATATGGTAAGTTGATCTGAAGAAATTGAGAGTCTTATAAAAATGTTATAACCAGGACTTTCAATATCTTTTATCTAATTATAAATTATATTACAATAAACACGCACATGTACACATATATACATACACAAACACACACACACACACACACATATATATATATATATATATATATATATATATATATACATATATATATATATATATATATATATATATATATATATATATATATATATATATATATATATATATATACTCAAATACATTTTTCCAAAATAGATCAAAACCACCAACGCACTCCCTTTTTTGACTGCTGAATTAAGCTGAACTTCTGAGGTATTTACTGCTTCGTATACCTGTATAGAGCAGGCTCATCAGCAGTACATCGACCCCTTTCGTATTTACACGCACTCTTTCTAGCATATGCTATCATGCTTTAAGGGTATGGAGGCCATTCATTCCAACAGTTTGCCCGCGATATCTGATCGGCTCTTCTCAAATATCTCTCTCTCCCTGTCTTCTTTCCTTCCCTCGGGTCTTCTTAATTATCTATCGTTATCATAAATTCTTTTCCGAGTACCGTTTTGCGTCTCTTCAGCATATGTGCTGTTATCTGGTATCACTTGCAAAACTAAGAGAAATCCCTAGACGCGACTAACGTAATTATTTTTTTTTCTTTTAACAAAAGTGCATAGGTGAAACACATTACAGTGATCATGCCCACTTTATGAAGAATTGAGTGTTTACGCTTTTTTCAATATTCATTTACATCGTCCATGACCTAAGTTGCTGTAACGCCAGGTTTATCTAATCCAGTCGACCATTCAATCTTAATTACATTTAGGGCAAACAGAGACCTTATGAGCTCAATTTGATGTATAAAAATAGAATTTCTCTATTTATTCGACATTTCCAAAGAGCAAATAACCTCTGGGTTTCACAACACTAGGTAATAAAAATCAATCAGTTGATCAGTCTTAATTGCAGTTAAAGAGAATAGATCTGTCATGGGCCCGTTTTTAATTCAAAACTCTTTCTCCATT
>NC_089791.1:37924882-37927382 GCF_040412425.1 Macrobrachium rosenbergii
AATATGTATATAACTAATGTCTTTGGCGCCTCAGAATTTTCGCAAGTTCCTCCTCCCAATATTTCAACCACTACCTTGAAAGGCAAAAGAAACACTGATTTAATTGCTCTTATTACATTCATAATACGAAACAGATAAAAAGTTCATTAACGAAGCAATCATTATCTGAGTTGGTTTAGCAGCGTCTTTGCAGGAGAAAGCTTTCAAAGGATGCAATTTGCAGTGTTATGCTTTGACAAAGGGTAATGAGTTTCTTTCAGGGATCCTTTCAACTGTTTCCACGTTGGGAGACAAAGGATATCTTATTTAGTCTGTACTCTTTTATGGTGCCTTTGATGAAACGGATATTACCATGACATTACTACTGTTTCTGGGAAAAATGCATGAACCAATATTTTGTGAACGAAAGCGAAAAATTACACTGATTTAAAGGATTTAACGTCCATGGAAATTACAATTATACATGCAAGTTTGTATAAACATACACACACACACACACACACACACACACACACACACATATATATATATATATATATATATATATATATATATATATATATATATATATATATATACAGCATATATTAAACATACACACACACATATATATACATATACATATATATATATATATATATATATATATATATATATATATATATATATATATATATATATATATATATATATATATATATATATATGATGTATTAAGCTAAAGCAAAACGTCCTTTAATATCCGATTCACTCGACCTCAGGAATAATATATTTTCATATATGTTGCCCGAAGGAAATTTTAGTCGATACAGACCGAACTTTTATCAACTAAAAGGCCGTGTGGTTGAAGTTCAACGTCACTATAGTCCTGAGTTCTTGTCTTCCGTGGTTCCGAGCCCACGAGACGACGAACTTATTATCAACTAAAAATTCCCCTTTAGATAACATACTGTATATGAAATATATTATTCCCAAGAGTGAATTGGATATTAAAGGACGTTTGTAGCTTAATGCTTGTATATAATCACGGTGATGTGATAAAAATTCATTTATATATATATATATATATATATATATATATATATATATATATATATATATATATATATATATATATATATATATATATATATATATATATATATATATATATATATATATATATATATATATATATATACTATATGAATATATATATATATATATATATATATATATATATATATATATATATATATATATATATATATATATATATATATATATATATATATATATATATATGTGCGTGTGTATATACCGTGGTCTCATACAGCGCGACACTTTTTTTATTCACAAACAGTAAGCGACGAATATCGTTTTATATCCATTCACTATACCTCGGGAATAGCTTACACTCAAGGGGTGTAAGTTATTCGTCACCAATGGGATTTGAACCGCTACCTGGTTTAGAAACAACTATGTACGATAATTTTATTCTCTAAACCTCCAAAGTGAGTTTATGTGAATATATATATATATATATATATACATATATATATATATATATATATATATATATATATATATATATATATATATATATATATATATATATACATAATATAAAGTATATATAAATATATACTATCTATATATATATATATAATATATATATATATATATATATATATATATACTCTATATATATATAATAACTATATATATGTATATGTGTGTATGTGTGTGTGTGTATGTGTATGGTAAAGGACTACTCTCCTCAAAATATATTCAACAAGAAACCTACTGACATCTCAGAAACCCGTCACATAAGACTGATAAAAGCGTGTATAGAATCGACGACTCATCACGCATATGAAAACTTCACATCGCCGATGAGCCTCTCATATAAATTTCATTATTGTTCTGCGGAGAGATTAGCCTACTCATGGGAACAGAACGGGAGTGGGAGCTAGAACAGTCACGTTCGCTATTCAAAACTCTCTCTCTCTCTCTCTCTCTCTCTTTCTCTCTCTCTCTCTCCTCCTTTTCCTCCCTGGGTCTTTTCTGTCAGTCCTCATCATCTTTTCCCGGCGAGGCTAAATTGGACTGGGCTGTAAATAATGGACGAATTTTCCGCCTGTCTCTTTCCATCTGATCGCCGAAGAACTCCGCCTCTGGGACGCATATGGAAAAGAGAGGCGATGGCTTTGACCAAGGTGACGTAAGGTTGCAGCGATTTCTTTGACTGGCGATCACACGAATGCCAGGAGAAAGTTTGTCCTTATTTTTATTTTCGGTTAATTAACAGTGGAACTATTCGAGTTTTTTTTTATAGATCCCTGGCGAGAGAGAATTTCTGTTCTAATGCTGGGAGACTTTTAATATTCTTGCATCAGTGAGTCACCACGCCTTTATTTGCACTTCTGAAAAAATCTCTTGAAGAAATACTGTAAAAGAGGACGTGGTTTAACAGAACCCAGTGCTGTTTAAAGATCAATACAAACGAATATTAAAGCAC
>NC_089791.1:37932382-37944882 GCF_040412425.1 Macrobrachium rosenbergii
TATTCTAAAATATAGTTTTATTCTCAAGCAGTATTTTCTAACGAAAATAAAACTGTGTAACATTCAGGTTGTTACTGAAGCTGCTGCAAGCTACTCGATGACCTGGAAAAAATTAACGTTTGGCCCAGCATAAGAAAAAATGCTCCTGAGTGCTGGTAAAAAGAAAGCTGGCAAAATACCGTAAAAAAGTGAACGGAAAAAGAATGTAAGACAAAAGGGAATATATATATGTATTTTTTTTTTCATGAAAACTCGTAGCTGGAAAAAATATTTACAGAGTCTGGGATCAGTGTTATCGTTTTTTCCAGAAGTGATATTGCGTTTCTTTTGCACCGTTTCTCAAATACAGCGATAGAATTCCGTGCCTTTCTAGGAAACGCTTCTATTTTCTTTCGTGTTCTATGTCAGTTCCTTTTTTTTATTGTACACTTTTGGTAGGAGGGTTTATGATTCATGTTTTTTCCTTTATACACTCCAAATAAGTGTTTTATTTCCTCTGACGATTTTACGAATTTCTAGGAAATTTCTTTTCATGTTTTTTTTTTCCTTTTGTATACTCCGAATACTGTTTTATTTCCTCTGACGATTTGATGAAATTCTAGGAAATTTCTTTAACTTTTTTTATCTTAAATTTTCTGGTATTTGAAGCGACATGCGTTTTGAAAATCGATGTAATAAGGGTGGTTAATATTATTTTGCTTACTACTTTCTATCAAACAGTTTGACTTCTAAAAGTTTTTTCACAAAAGCACATCACTGATCATAAATAAACTAAATTGTATGAACTTATTGCATGATAAACAGTCAACAGTTAATGTGTTCCGCATAGGTGTATAGATAACTGGGAATTCATTCTTATTCAAGCGAGAAAGATATTCCTTATGTTTTGCTGAAGTAAATAATCAAACTGTAGGTAAACGTTCAATTACATGTCAAAAATAAAATTTTTCTCCCTATGAAAACGGGTAGACTTTTACAAGCCAATGAAGAATAAATTCTTGATAGTGGCATAATAAATTTCAGAAAACATACGCCCTGATAATATGCTAAGAAAATTGTTGAAATTTAAAGTAATATCAGTTTTAATACAAACGGTTTTTCTTTCATACTATGCGGGTTAGATACTTTTACTTCTCATTGTTGAAAACGAATGACACTGAATTAATCTAGGTGGAAAATATGAGTTATTTTTAGGAATCCTTCTTCCTAAATGTTTGAAACACTTTATAAGCCTTTCACATATCATACCGGTTGTTAGCGCGAGCCTAAGGGTCTACACTAGGCTCCCTAATCCTTTTCATTTCTTTCCAAAGTAAATGGTCGTCTCTGAGTAAGGGCCCGTGCTGGAACGAGGCCAGCTTAATCTAAACCAATCGGCTTCTGACATAACGTCATAAGGGTCAGCAATCTATGGAGTTCAAATTTCTGTGAGTTTTATAGGGCGAATAAATTAGAGTTTTATGACGAGTTTCTGAAACTCAGTAATGAAAAGGAAACTATAATTAAATGACGCCTGGCTCTAAGAAGTTCTCCGAAATCATAAACGATTTTGGTTGGGACAGTTGAAGATGCAGTTAATTTAACAGATGTCCGATTGGGGGTGGGGGTTGGGGGGGCTTACCTCAGGTGGAAATTAATTGGCTAGTGACTATGTATAATATACCTGGGCCAGGGAAAAGCTCCAAAGAAATTAATCAGCCGAATGATTGCTAGTGTGTGCTAATAAATGTCAGGTTAGAGAATATTAAATTACTGGGGCACATTATTAATCGTCGTACTTAGATCGATGTACGGAAGGAGTTTCATTTCGAAATTATGGCAGATAACAGAAAGACTGATAAGGGAAGAGGGAAAAGGAAAGTCATGTTTCAATCAAGTGTTTGCTTTGGAGAATTTGTGTCTGAAATAAAATATGTCTGACCGCCTCCATTTTCTATTCACAAATCCACTTACATGTTTGCCCAACCCCACAACTAAGTCAAGCTTTTTCACAATGTCTGTAAAGCCTCTGCAGCTGAACTCATTCACTTTTGTTTTGTTTATTTACATGCGATTTCTGTATTCGCATTAATTAGCATTTGTATGCAAGTCAAAAATCTACGTAGGGCGTTTCTTTCAATATGTTACTTTTCTTTGAATTTTAAGAAAATACTGATAATCTTTTCTAACGTATTTTTCAGAATTGCACATCATACAAAAATCATAGCAATAAAACATGAAAATTTACAATAACGATAATAAGCGCATTAAGATATTACAATATGATATCGCTCAGTTCCACTGTGTAATTAGATCTGAAGTAAATGCAAATAATTTATTACAATTTTGAGGTGCATAAGATGACACAGCAAACGGTAAAGGAATCTAAAATGTTCCGAAGAGTTCGCCAACATTATGCTCTCTTTTATATTCCTTCACTCTGCCTGTACCACCTCTTTCATGTCGAGCGAAATCGAAAAACGACTTGAGAAAATTGCAGGTGTTTTTTGGACCCTCGAAAACTTTCCCTCTTTTCATCGCAGATGCTCTTGGAGCAAGATTCTGTCAAATAAAACTTCCTTCCTGCTCTCTCTCTCTCTCTCTCTCTCTCTCTCTCTCTCTCTCTCTCTCTCTCTCTCTCTCTCTCCAGAAAATGGAATGACAACTGCAATATCTAAAGCTAACATCACTGACATCTGTAAACTGTCATTCGCTTATTTTTCAAAATTCAACTGCATTTATTCCATATGGATATTTTGCGTAACAATATGGTGAAGTCTATATCTTCTCTCTCTCTCTCTCTCTCTCTCTCTCTCTCTCTCTCTCTCTCTCTCTCTCTCTCTCTCTATTTTTCTTTCAGCATACGGAGCAAAATTACAAGCTCTTACCCGACACCGAGCTTCGGGAAAGGTGTCATGTATATCACTTCTCTTTTAACTTCGAGTTGACAACATCAAATGTAGCGCTCTTCAAAACGTTTATGAACCGTATATCTTCATGAAATAAAACTCCAACATGCATATAGATACACAGTAGCAGAACGTTTTTATAATACACACACACACACACACACACACACACACACACACATATATTATATATATATATATATATATATATATATATATATATATTATATTATATACATACACATACATACATATATATATATGTATATATATATATATATATATATACGTATATACAAACATACATATAAATATATCCATATATTTACATTATATGTACACACATATATATATATATATACATAGTATATATATATATATATATATATATATATATATATATATATATATATATATATATATATATATATATTGGATAGCAATACATAAATAGAGATTTTATCGGTGTACGCCAGTTTCCCTAATTTGAATGTGCTGTTCACAACACTAGAAACTAGAATCATATCATCTCTGAATTTGATGTTGGCAGACCTAATCCCAAAACAGCCCGCCACTAAAATGCTTGAGATCAACTTCGAGACAGCGCCGCCTTGTATTTATTCTAATGATAAATTTAATCAACGCTAATGATTTTGTTACAAAAATTCCAAGTGGAACAAGAGTAAGTACCATATAAACTCTAAAACCGCAATGTTTGAAATGGGATTCGACGTTTTCTTTGAAGAGATCCCGGGTAAGAGTTTCAAGGAACTATGAGCATTTTTTATTTCAAGGAATATCCTCAGTTTATATATATGTTACATTTTCGCTAAAAATACGACGCGCTGGCTTACATGAAGTTTAATAGCCTTAATCTCCCACGGGTTAATCAATGGACCCTTTCTCGTCATATATATAATGTCCTGATCTTTAACTGCTACCTGAGAATGAGGACGACGAGGAAAATGAGGACGACGAGGAAAATCTTCGCTGCTTTGTTGTTTACGAGTACATGGAATTAAAATATATGAGTACATGGCATTATTTTGATATCAGAAGATCGACATCGAAGTGAAATGTGTAAATATGTTCACAAAACAGCTGGCAGTCATCAATATTTCTCATACTGAAGTGGGGACTGTGGAAATAGATTCTGTTCCTCGAATTCGTGTTTTTAACATCGAATTATTCCCGTTTACTAATTAGAAAAAAACTATTTTTGGATTAACTTTCATATACCGAACTGTTCTAAAAAATATATATTTTACTTAGAATACTTGTAAAATGTTTCTTTTTTCACCACTTCACAATCCACGGTAAGAATACTGAATTAAAAGCAATTGGAACATCTACTTTTATTATTACGGTTAAGCGAAAACCCAACAGTCATTTGTATTTATCTTTTGTTCACTGGATGATGATGGAACGGGGAGAAGGTTTAACGACCACAATGCAATAATTAGATACGATCAGCCATGAAAACTATTTAAATTTCATTTCCTGTTATTCAATAGCAGCTCAATAACATCTGGTCGAGTTTGGAATTGCAATATTTTTCAGCCTTAATTGAAAAACAGGCTACTTCAAAATAACAAAACCACAACAAGTTGAAAACTGAAGACAAGAGAAGAGGCCTAAATAAAGGAGGAAGTAGAAGATATATATAAAGGAACAACCTTGAGAATAAGACGAAATATTATGGAAAAAGTTCAGCGACACTTTGATTAATGCATTCCTTCCCAACGTTTTAATATTCCACATTCACCCTAGAGTTTGACAACTGGTATTTGTAGCTTTCACCGCGCGTTTCTGACTAGAATTTGTAAATAGTTCCAATATGGCTGACGAATTTTGCTCTAGATTTTCTGCCCAAATATTGTGACTGCCTACACGCATGCCTATGGAGTTCAGATACTTACACGTATGCATACATTAAAAACTTGTATACATCCATGTATGAGTAACATGCGTTTTGTCACTAAACCATTATTTAAAATGAAACTGATTCTGATAGTAACCCCTCTCTTGTCGTGTACAAGGTGCATTGTTCAAATGTCATGTACCTGAAATATTACTGTCTCACTCATTCTTCTTTCCCTAAGCAGGATTAAATATTCGTGTACAAGAGATTTGGAGGAGGCTACCACAACATATGTTGCATTGCTTTCATGAACAAATTAAAATTGTACTCCAATATTCGCCTAAAAAATATCTTGACACAATTTTATTTCAAAGTCGGTGGGACATTCAGTAAACCTTTATATGAGATAAACGATACGAGGGTATATCAGTTCTACTCTTCAATTTACTTTATCTATACGTGATAAGATAAAAAAAAAAGCAATGTAATGATCGATATAATTTAAATTTCTGCTTATATCTTGTTGTAGGTCCTCACCGGTTTCGGCTTTATTTTCAAACCACTGGAAATAAAGCTGAAACAGTTCAGGACCCACACCCAGTCTCTCATTCTTTTTTCAACCTGTGGTGATGTGTGATAAACGATTCACATATTAAAGTGATTACAATCATATACACACAAATACAGGTATATATAAATATATATACATATATATATATATATATATATATATATATATATATATATATATATATATATATATATATATAAATTATATACACGACTTGAAACATGGACGTAAGTGAATACGCTGGTTTAAAAAAGGATAGGCAGCTAATGGAGTACTGGCCGTTGTCACTAACGAACTGAGCGTTACAAAAGATCTACCTATCCATTAGTAAAATTGATCAATGGTCTCAATAGATTCTGCCACTGAACGGAGAGCACAATTTAGCAGCCTTTGGAATCACACGGCATTATAGTATATATATATATATACATATATATATATATATATATATATATATATATATATATATATATATATATACTCTATATATATATAAATATATATATATATATATATATATATATATATATTATTATAGATATATATATATATATATATATATATATATATATATATATATATATATATATATACATATGTACACATATATTTTATATACTGTATATACATATATATTAATTCATTTATTGAGAGAGAGAGAGAGAGCTTATATATTTTGCTTGCAAACTAGTCAACCAGGTAGCTGTGACACCTGATAGATTTCGGTCTGTCAATCAGGTTTTGACGAATTGCTTATAACTTTACTCCAAGAGAGAAATGTATCTTTAGGCGACAGCGGAGGCGCGTCGTATCACAAACAATATACATTAACTCAAAAGCAACAGTTCTTTCCGGTGTAGAAATATTCCACATCCTCGGTGGCTAAATTCACACTGTTCTGTGGGTAGTATATATAATATCTAGCATACATTTCCGTTCGTCTTTCCACATATTTACGTTCAGAAATGAATTTTTTAAGGTGAAAAACCATAGGACTGCTTGTACAGAAACTTAAGGTGGTTTTTGAACAGTTGTACAGCTATACAGTTATATTGTTCATTACCTTTTTTAAATATAACTCAAAAAGTATACTTTATGAAAAAAAGTAAAATCAAAATCATAACTAGTCTAACGAAACACAAGAAAATACCAGCCTAAACACCTCTCCTATTGATAAAAAATAAATCCAAACATGTAAATGACCGCATTAGAATTTTTCAAACAAAAGCACATCTACAGTAACCCTATTTTGACCAAGGGTAAAGCTACTCGAATATAATATCATAGCCCGAATGTTTGAGGCCACAGGGAAATGGAACTGGTGATATAATTGTATCCTCCCCAAATGTAATATTATTCCTCTGGCTCCCGGTGGTGTCTTTGTTGCCCTGCCTAACGGTGTTGAAAACTGCTCTTCGGGATGGGAAATGTTGCTCCGAATTCCTGTTATAGTCACGAGCCTATTCTATAACGTATGATTCATTTTAGGTTCATCTTCGTTTCTACCACTTCGGGAATATTCTCAGAATAATATTTGGCCACACGTCTTTGGACATGGTCGGGGGCTACATTATGAATAACTATGAACATGCTTGTGAGTTTTTAACAGCTAACTGTTTGATGACTATTTCATCATTTTTTCAGTATGTAAAATGGACATTTTCTTGGCCAAAATAATGTGTGTATGTATGTATGTACAGCAATGTATGTATGTACTGTATGTATGTATGCATATATATATATATATATATATATATATATATATATATATATATATATACATATATATATATATATATATATATATATATATATATATATATATATATATATTATATATATATATGTGTGTGTGTGTACCATGTATGTATTAAAATCTATTGCAAACACAACGAGTTTATTATTTTGTTCAGAATTGGAAGTAAGATAATCATTGGGATAAATACGCTGATAAAGCAAACTGATCTTCATTGAATATGCTTCCAAGGATGTATCATCTTTCGTTATATGACAAGAATGGTGGAACACAGCAGGAGAAACTAAATAGAGGAAATCACAAAGGTAATATGCCTCCTTGCAATTAGAGCAGCATACCCAGAGGATGGGAGAATCCTTTGCCGTTTCTGGAGAGGTCACCCCCTTTTTGGCTTCATTAATCCAGGTGAACACAATCCGCTTTGCCTAATTTACTTTCAGGCATTTGTTAACTGAATACTCCAGTCTTTGGGAGCTTGGCAGTACATTTCTCTTCGAGACTCAAGACGAGGTTGGCAGGTGAAGTCTCCCGGGGCAATGTATCACCCCTATGGTATTTTTTTTTATTTATTTATTTTTTTTTTTTTGCATTTTAGAAGTTAGCTTTCTGTAAAAGATTAGGTTTTTTATTCTTTTTAATTTTTTTTAAAAACAGCTTTACCATTCTATGTTATGGATATACTGCATGGACGTAACTTTTTAACTGGCACAGGTGGCCAGGACCAATACATTTTATGACGTCATAACTTATAATCATTCATTCCTTGAATGGGTGATGCAGGCAATTCGATAAATCGATCATTTGCATATAAAAGATTATCATCCATAATGAAGAAAGAAAATTCATGTTAGCATCGCCATTTCCAATAAGAATAAAGTGCGATGTGCGTCAATATGCACTTCTTTTTTTGCTTTGGTCATTTGCAATTCCAACGTACATGTTCGATAGCTATAAACTTCACAAGTGGATGCTCAGCTCTTTCCAGTGAAAAAGGATCAATTCTGTATTTTTGCGCCTTATAAAATGGAAATGCTAATTCTCATAACGAGTCATACCTATGCAGAACCAAGATTTCCTCTTAACCAAATGTCTTATTTGTTTTTGCTTTGTTAGTGTAATTGGACTGCGAAGCACACGGCAAGCAAAGGATCAAATTCTACGCAGTTAAGGAAAATCTCTGTTTTACTTTCTTATAAAATGTTGAATAGTAATGAGATTCGCAATTACGGCTTGATACCAGCAGCTATATTAGGGCTCAGGTTACCTTCATTCCTTTCTAAGATTATATATATATATATATATATATATATATATATATATATATATATATATATATATATATATATATATATTATATATATATTTTATATTTATTTTTTATATATATATATTTTTTTTTTTAATCCGCAAGCCCATACCGTTATTAAACCAAAAATCTTATTATAGTATTTTGAGTGTTGGAACAGCGCAGAGAAAAACTCGCTGGCATTCCGAAATAATTAACGGTCATATCCATTTAGCTCTTGCGAGGTAGGATTGAAAACAAGTGAAATAGCTGGGTAATTCGTTAAGACCCTGGCAACATGGTCTCGTATCGCTCGACCCATAAGGTCTGAAATATCACCAGCACTCTGATAATGTCACTGTAAATCCTCCCAGCTAGGCCCACACAACAGGCGTGATGTATAGCTGTGCCTGGAGTGCATTAGATATGTGAGAGTGGAAATGACGCTGCTACAAGATGGTTTGTTTGTTGCACTGCTACGATTTCGATATTACCTTATCGTATACTATGTATGCAATGAATTGATGTCAAGCTATTGACTCGTTCGTAAGTCAGTCAGGTGTAGTAGCAACGTTTGCATTGAACTGAACTGAATTGAACTGAATTGAAATGAAATGAATCCTTTATTCCAGCTTTAAGCTATACGCATTAAGATACAATTTTTACATATACATATCTTTACAAAAGACTTTGCAGTGAATATTGCATAAATATTCATACCTGTATAAAGTATAATTTCACATTTATTAAAAAACATTTTTCAAGTCTTAGTAAATTACATAACATAAAATAATTATTATAAACTAGATATCTAACTGTTTACTTTTATGACTCACTAAAAAATGAGATTACTCCAATTTAAAAATGTGATTTCCTTTCGCTTGATCGCAAATGGAGACACATTTATGTGATAATGAGTCACTCATTAATTAGCAAACCGATGTGGTACTTGGGTAAGCTTATCGGATTGTAGATATAATAATAATAATAATAATAATAATAATAATAATAATAATAATAATAATAATAATAATATTTAATCTTTCATAAGTCAGTCAGGTGTTTAGCAACGTTTGTATTGATCGTAAATGGAGGCATTTACGTGATATTAAGTTATTTACTAATTAACAAGCCGTACGGTACTTGGGTAAGGTGATCGGATCGAATTTAATATAAAGAAAATGATCTTGCTAACGACTTTTCCATTTACCATACCATATACACTATGCGTAAGTTACCACATATTCAAAATAAAATCAGCCTGACAAATAATACATATTTGTTAAAAAAAAAAAAATAAATAACATACGTAATGATTTTACGCCCCTGGTATTTCGCCTTCATTTTCCATTTCCCATACCATATATATTATGCATAAGAGTTACCACATACTCAAAATAAAATCAGGCCAACAAATGATACATATTCGTTCTAAAAAAAAAAAATAATAAGATACCTACTGACTTTACGCATCCTGTTATTTCGCCTCCATTTCGGTAAGTATTATTATCATAAGAAAGTTATTCTTAACGCAAGTTCACGGAAATCTCTTGCCAGTCGACGTGATAACTAGCGCTCTCCATTCTTAAAGAGGATGTAATGGGAGTCTTGAAATAATCGCCTCTGGACTCAGTTTATCTACAAGCACAAAAAAGTTAAGTGTACCTTAGCTTAACCAGACCACTGAAGAGCTGATTAACAGCTCTCCTAAGGCTGGCCCGAAGGATTAGACTTATTTGACGTGGCTAAGAACCAATTGGTTACTTAGCAACGGGGACCTACAGCTTATTGTGGAATCCGAACCACATTATAGCGAGAAATGAATTTCTATCACCAGAAATAAATTCCTCTAACTCTTCATTAGCCGGCCGGAGACTCGAACTCGGGCCTAGCGAGTGCTAGCCAACAACTCTACAGACTCTCCCAACAAAGAGCTACACAGTTTCCCTTGGAACTGAGGTCGTGGACTTACTTGAGCGATGTGGAATATCAGATTATCAGATTCTTGGATATCCATTAGTGTAATAATTGTTATACATATATAGTAGTATATGAGCACGCAAATGCAAAAAAAATACGCGCTAAAAACTAAAAATAACTGTAGTGTATATATACGGGTGTATGTATATACGCATGTAAACACATATATATGTATATATATATATATATATATATATATATATATATATATATATATATATATATATATATATATATTATATATATGTATATGTGCGTGTTTGTGTGCATGTGTGCGTGCGTGTATGTGCGTAAGTATGTGTGTAGAACCCATAATATGGAATTCACTTAACGTACAAAAACCTTACACCCTATCCTGGCCAGGATTCAGACTTATGCCTTCTACAAATAAAAAAGGAAAAAAAAAAGGTAGAAATAAATAACGTCCCGCACCACATATCAAGGTTATAGGAACTACGGTAGCAATGAATGGACGCCATTTCGGGTTTCAAGTAAAACAGAAGGGGGATTTAGCATCAGCGCAGCTTCCTTTCATCGAGACAAACAAAGGTATATAAAACACGGCGCGTCGTAAACACTTTCCCTAAAACAAATAGCCTCCATCCGGAATCTCATATCTTTTCGCAGACTCTCTAGTCTGCTCCACCCGTTAAGTCTCCCCATCCCCGCCACACCCACCCTCCCACGAAAACGCCATATATTTTTTTTTTCCTCTGGCTATATCATTAGGACTTTTCCTTTACGATGGCAATATTTCTGTCCATTTGTTTTCAACTGGGTCCAGCTAAGTTTGAGTTTATTTCCAACGATTCCGCGACACGTCCGAAGGGCTCAAAGTTACTTGTAGGCTAAGCATATTATTAAAACGAACAGCTGTAAATCCTACCAGAATGTCAGTTTTCAAAATGAATCTTCTTGGAAATGATGGGTATATATACCAAGTAATATTGGAAAAGCGGAGGTGAAGGTAGATTGCGTACCTGTGAGTCGTGATAAGCAAAAAAGACATTACAATGTCAAACAGTTCGCAATTTGATTATTTGTTTACAGATAATTTTTGTTAATCAGCTCAGTGGTCTGGTTAAACTAAGATATAGTTAACTTTTTTTTTGAGCAATGAACCAATTATCCAAGCTTCACAGTTCTCAATTTGATTATTTGTTTAGGCATATTTTTTTTTTGAGAAATGAACCAATTATCCCAGCTTCACAGTGGTATGGTAGCTCATAAATATGCCGCATGCTTAAAACGAGGTCCATTGTGAATAGTTAATTACAAGAAATATAGTCCTATCTTACTATGGCATGTTCTTTCACATATGCAGGTATGTGCCGTCTTCATTTGGGTATATGTATATATATATATATGCATATGTTCAAATAAGTATATATATGTGTGTGTATGTATACTTATTTGAACATATGCATATATATATATATATATATATATATATATATATATATATATATATATATATATATACTGTATATATATATATATATATATATATATATATATATATATATATATATATATATATATATATATATATATATATATATATATATATGATATATATATATATATATATATATATATATATATATATATATATATATATATATGTGTGTGTGTGTGTGTGTGTGTGTGTGTGTGTGTGTAATATCATTTCCGTAGCTAAAAATGAGATATATGGTCAGTCCCCGGAATGCAAAGAGGGGGAAAAATCTCCTACAGGTTGAACAGACAGTCAAACACAGAGGTCAATCTAAAATTGCTCAGAAGGCCGAAGTCTTTTCTGTCAGTTCGAGGATATTTTGGAGTATTTGTTCTGCGGGAAAAATCGGAATTGAGTCAAACTTTTTCCCCCGTCCTTCGTTGGCAAGATACGGACCTCGAATATATAGCAGTAGTTCCGTCCACATTTTGCCGTTGTATCTTTTTCTCTGATACGAGTGAAACTAGCCGTAACCTTACGGTATCCACCTTCGGATATAAATTTAGGGGTTATGGATATATATAGATTAAATAGCTTTACTTGATAAACATGGTTACCTCCCCATAAAAAAGCAAAAAGAAGCCACTCCCGTATTCATCCTATCAGTGCTGAATCACTTATACATAAAACATACTTAACGTCAGTCGCTCCATCAGAATTA
>NC_089791.1:37949882-37952382 GCF_040412425.1 Macrobrachium rosenbergii
ATCTAATCCTTCGGGCCAGCCCTAGGAGAGTTGTTAATCAGCTCAGTGGTCTGGTTAAACTAAGGTATACTTAACTTTAACTTAACTGAGTAATTCAGTGGAGAAACTGTTACCTTGCTCATAAAAGAAAGCTCGACACTGACCTCAGCTCTCTTGTAAGCAAGAAAAGTTTTAATCTGTATTTCTTTTTTATACAAGATACAACACATTACACGTCAAATGTTGCACTGGTCAAAAGACCTTGGACATCTTAACACTTTCAAAGCTTCGGAGCAACATTTGGCCCGACTTTTATTTCAGTTACTGGAGTCAACTGTACCATATCGTGGTCGCCATCCTTCAAAATAATTCATTAGAGGCAAACAAATACGATGGTAAGGTAGCTGGTTCAACCATTATGCTAAGCAAAGAGTCTTGACCTGTATCAAGGAAAGTCACCAAATCCGATAGAGCAAATTTTGGACTATATTTGACAAGCTAGAATTGGCATATCCAGATTTAAAGTTTCCAGTTTATGCTGTCACTATTTCACGTCCATGAATTATTAAATGAAAATCAACGAAGTGATGAACAAAATGAACACGGGGGAATGCAGATATTGCAAAGGCAGACATTTTATATCTGCTGCAAATGTCAAATATTTTTGGACATGAAGTGCTCAACAAAATACCATACATTTAATTTAATGTTTATGCATCGTTTATTACGGTGCTTCAATGACTCATTTCACATTCCAAATAAAAAATAAACAAGTCAAAAACGCGCCGAAGTGTCTTCGGCGCAATCGAGTTTTCTGTACATCCACTACAGCGTATAATCAAGGCCACCGGTAAATACTGTATGAGCCGCGGCCCATAAATCTTTAAATCACGGCCCGGTGGTGGCCTTCCCTATATCGTTGACAGATGCTCGATTATGGCTAACTTTAACCTTAAATAAAATAAAAACCACTGAGGCTAGAGGGCTGCAATTTGGTATGCTTGATGATTGTATGGTGGATGATCATCATACCAATTTGCAGCCTTCTAGCCTCAGGAGTTTTTAAGATCTGAGGGCGGACAGAAAAAGAATCATTGTTTAATCTAGCCAAGATATTATTTAGCCAAAATATCATTAACAAATCTCTGATAATTATTGTTTACCATAAAAATACAACATATTCGACTTATTTGGTAACAGTTAAATAAATTAAAACATATGGAATCATATGTAAATAAGAATACTGTATTAGATAAACATTAGGATGAAAGGTGTAATTTCTAAATTTAGTTGGAGATGAACACGCTGAGAAGGCGATCGTATTCACCAGTATTACAGAAAAACTTACATATAGCGTCCTTAACATCAAGAGGATTAGGCAGATCCTACTAGATACGAAAATCGATTCTGAATTTGGGTTACACCTGCTGAAACATCTGCTCGAAAAACTAAAATCTTGAAGTACTTGACTGTGTTTTGATGAGGTTAAAAATTACACTACTTTAAGTTTGTGGAGAAATTCAAATATAAGGTGTTAACAACTTGAAGTTGACGAAGAGGAATTCTTTTTATGGCGCAAAGCTGAAATGATTCCTCACCATTGCTTGGATGACATGATCAGGTTTAAAATGTTCTTAAGAAAAAGAAAGTGTGGTTTAGACTGAACTCACTGGGAGCACCTTAATCTTTAACACCAGATTAATTCTGAATGTCTCGTTGGTGTCTAAAAAATCATAATAATGAGAATATATGTATATATATATATGTATGTATATTATATATATATATATATATATATATATATATATATATATATATATATATATATACTATATATATATATATATGTGTGTGTGTGTGTATGTGTGTTTGTGTGTGTTTTTGTGTGTGTATGGGATAAAATGGTCAATCATAATTTAACAATCAGACGCTAATTTGACAATAATATTAAATTTCTGTTAAAGATTAATATTAAAAATACCCAGAGGAGTAAAAAATAGCCATCAATAAGTTGAATCTAAAAAAAAATTTTTTCCCTTAGAAACACCTTTTTGAACACATCAGCATATGCATTTATATGTGTGTGTGTGTGTGTGTGTGTGTGTGTAAAGTTGAAAAATTCACCTTGTAATCAACGTTTGTAATTTGCCGCAGAACTATTTGCTTTATAACAAGATATGCATTCTTTTATTCCTAATCCCGGATGCTGCAAATAACTTGTTAATTGAGGGATGAACTTGATAATCATACCAAATAATTACTTTTCAAAACAATAACAAAAATCGAGGGGCATTAATTGCCGGGTAGTGCCTTCTCAATATCTAATTACATTTAATGACAATTCCGTAATGATGATAAATTACGGAATCGGGGGTTAATCGTTCACATTACCAGCAGATGAGGTAATTAAGCAGGACAAAAAAAAAATACTCATGAAACCACGTCCGAGATGTTAAACGGAATTGAACACACAATTATCATCATTATAAAACAATTACTCGGAACGGATGCAGATATCAGA
>NC_089791.1:37957382-37982382 GCF_040412425.1 Macrobrachium rosenbergii
TTTATATATACACAGTATACTGTATATATATACACATAAATATATTTATTTAATTATTTATTTATATATATATAAACCAAAAATGTAGTGTAATATTTGTTAATACCAAAACTGCCAAGCTTTTATAAGTGACAACAATTTATAATTAACCGGTCACAGAACCCGAATTCGACTGGAATGTGTGTACAGAGATTCGATATCAATTTATATCTGTCTTGATAGGCGAATAGACAAAGTCGTCTGTTTATCGTTGCTTCTAAAGCAAAGGCCCGGGTTCGAATCTAATTTGGGGCAGAAACCATTACCAATTATAATTTCCTCTGGATGTAAGTTATTCTCAACGAATAGTTAATTCGATATTAAACGATATTTGTGGCTTAATAAGTGTGAATGGAAAGTCACTCTTGCATGTTGCAAAAATTCACAGTATGTATATAAATAAACACACACACATATATAATATATATATATATATATATATATATATATATATAATTATATATCAATTTTTGAAGGAATATATATATATATATATATATAATTACTCTTCAATTTTTGAAGGAAAGATACTTTTGTCAGAGAGAGAGAGAGAGAGAGTCTTTCTCCCTCTCTCCCCAAACAAGAAGTACTTTTCATTTGAAAATGAAAGAAACGCGTATTTCATTTCAATTCCATTCCCCCCCCCCTTATACAATCTTCCAGGAGTCTGGCGGGACGACGACGCTTTGAAGAACTTCCCACTTACAACCCCGTTCGTGACTCGTATCACGGCAGACCTCTTTTATGGCGCTGCGCGTGCCTCCCACATGATATTATTCACCAGTTATGTTCATTTTAGAATGCCGCGCCTCTTCGAGAAGACCTAACTGCTTTACTCTGCAAGGCTGCGAGGACTCTCGGTGGGGGAAGGGGCTTCTTTTCCATTAAAGTACGTTGGATGTGAGGAAATAAATTCTCATTCTTTACTTTCTCTCTCTCTCTCTCTCTCTCTCTCTCTCTCTCTGCGTTTATTGCATGCGAACGCTAATTTGTTGGTGCAAAAAGTTTATATGTTTAGGAATATATGTACATATCTGTGTAGGGGTTAGATTGATCAACACTCATACACACAAATATGTAATCTCTCTCTCTCTCTCTCTCTCTCTCTCTCTCTCTCTCTCTGTTTATTGCATGCGAACGCTAATTTGTTGGTGCACAAAGTTTATATGTTTAGAATATATGTACATATCTGTGTAGGGGTTAGATTGATCAACACTCATACACACAAATATGTAATATATATATATATATATATATATATATATATATATATATATATATATATATACATAATATACATAATATATATATATATATATATATATATATATATATATATATATATATATATATATATTACAATTCAGACTATCTTATAGGTTTATATCTAACTGTAATATTCTCTTTTAAAAGGAATACAAAAGTTTCCCAAGATGACAGACGCAGCAGAAAGTGTTCATACATATTCAAACCTCAAATGATATTGAAAGGTTACATTTCTGTCACAAAGCAAGTTTTACTATTATTATTTTGAAGTACAGCTTAAAGTTGTTTCCCCCCCCCCCCTTCGTCTTAAGAGTTAACGCGTTTCACTGTTCCACGTCAGATAGCTCTTGTACAGTGCAGTGACCTTCCTCACAATATGGAAGCTTTCAGTGTTAGCAACAGGCAATATAAAAGTATACTGCTTATGAGTAGTCGATTGGTAACAAGCATAATACAACAACCATAAAAAATACATAAATGCGTCCGCCCTTGTAAGCCATTCCTTTGACTGGGAATTATTCTCACGAAAAGTATTATTGTAAGCGCTTAATTAACCTCTCATATTAATTGTCCCTCTACGTAAAACTCCTCATTTTACAGCAACCATTAAACTTTTGCCTTCGAGTGAAAACCTGATTACCTTCAAAAGGTGCCGATCAGCGAGCCTAGTGCCACCGGATGCAATTTTGCCGAGTTTTCAAAGCTTAATTTATTTTTTAAATCCGTGATGAGACGGACCTGCCTGTCAACACTTGACGAAAATGGAGTGTCCTGCCATCAAATGCAGTTTGTCGGAGCATTTTTATCTAGGTAAATTCACGAGGAGTTCAAAGTGACTTGCCTTTAACACGTGATAAAAAAATATATATGTGCAGAAACTATACAGACGGCTTCCGTTCGATGTTGTTTGGAGCCACCACTTCACAAAGCCGAGTTCTTTCCCAAAGGTCACTCTATAGCCTATGGACAACAGCTGAGCGTCGGGAGTCTTGTGATCTTCAACGGAATGCCGACGCAAAGGAACGCTTTTATACAGACGGTGTTCTTTTTATCAGCCGCTTTTGGCTTCTTCAACAAAAGCTCTTTGAACTCGCTCGGTGTAATGAGTTGCTGTCCATTATTCGCACACGCTTATTTCGCTTAAACTAGGGTATAAACATCCTTTGTCTCCGCGAGGGAAAATGCAACAACAGATGTCCCCAAAGAGAAAAGGGTCGTTTCTGTCAAAAGGTTGTTCTAGATTGCATTACTGTGATGTTGAATAACTGTCAAAAACATTAAGCGTAGGGGAGGCATTGTTTTCGTTATTTATGATTATCATAAGATTTTCAACCGGAACTATAACAAATCTGTAATTTCTTTCCAAATAAAACATTACATGTATATGCACACACACAATATCGCATATACCGTATATATATATATATATATATATATAAACATACATACACACACACACACACATATATATATATATATATATATATATATATATATATATATATATATATATATATATATATATATATATATATAACTGATCGTTTTTCATTGGAAATTCCTGATACATATCCAAACATAGCATAAGCCATTCGCTTCTTTACTGCACGTGACATGTTCTTCCTGGATATTAACTACCCTCAAGCTAGACAAAGATTACCTGCCGCTTTGATCAGAAAAAAAAAATACGCCTTTAAGCTGCCATTCTAGTAAGTAAAAATGTTTCGAAATAATAACGCCTCGTGTCATGAGGCTGAAACTTCTATGCTTTCGTGAGACCCACGAGGAAGGAGTGTTCGCAAACTTTTCCTGAATTGAGGGAAATCGTGTTATCTGCTTCGTCCGAGACAGGCGTTTCAACAGTGCTTTGTTATTCGTTCTGATGTCTCGGAACATGGTTACCAGGATGTTACCTTGCGGTATTATAGAATTAAAACACTGAAAAATAATTTCATGCACAAACCATGGCGCGCGCAATCTCTCTCGCTCACACACATGTGCATATATATTACCTGAAAAACTTTTTACCTATTCATTCTTTTTGTGATTTTCTTTCAGTATCCGTAATGAATCATACAACAGAGAGAGAGAGAGAGAGAGAGAGAGAGAGAGAGAGAGAGAGAGAGAGAGAGAGAATCAGCCAAACACTTATAAAGTTCACACACCTTCATCTAAAACTATGATTTTTATAGACGAATAAAAATCGAATAACCTGTGGTTCTTCATTCTTCATATTTTCTCTGTAGACAAATACTGGCTTTGCTTCTTCTTCTTCTAGTTAACTGATTATTAGAAATCATTTGCATAAAGGATGCATATGTTGATTATTCTTTACACCTCCTCGGTAAAAAAAAGAGAGACAAAAATAGTTTCACAGCGCAAGGTATTTTTCTAGCTTTCAGGAAACGGGCACGAATTGTTATCGTTTTGGTAATATGAGAACTATTATGTTCATTCTTATTTACTTTTGCTTTGTTTTCTCGTATATAATCTTAACTCTTTAAGATAATTCTCGTAATCTAATACCTGTGGAACAGCATCTCTCTCCATCGGTATTTGATTCACTCTGGTACTAATTAGGATTTTTGTCCTCACAATTTTTGGACATAACCTAAGTCCTGCATTTTGAAAAAATTCACTAGTTTATCTACTATACGGTTGATAATGATTTATACTATTATAACTTTATTCGTAGATGATCTTAATTATATAACTTGGTTTACAAGGAGAAACAAATTTCATTATTACTGTTCCCCTTTGGTGTAAATATTGGCTTTCCAACGTTAAAAAAATCAGTCATTAGGCTATTTTGTCAACTATATGGTTGATAATGATTTACATTATTACAACTTTATTCGTAAGCGATTTCAGTTATGTAACTTGGTTTACAAGGAGAAACAAATTTCATCGTTTCTCATCCCCTTTGGTGTAAATATTGGATTTCAAATATTACAATAGCTCTACATCTACCGTCCCTGAGAAAATCGTATGATATTCCAACTCAGAAAGAAAGTTACCACGTGTCGGGCCTTCCTTCTCTCATGAGGAATCCCAAACCTTTCCTGCAGTATAGGAAAAAACCTTGGTTCTTCAAGCTCTAATCCATCGGCTGATAAAAGCGTCCATTTTTATCTTGGTTAGGTCTGAGACATGGAACAGCTTTTAGCAAAATGAAACTCGTCGAAGCGTGGTCTTTCCGTCGAAGAGTAAGAACGATCCAATTTAATACAACTCCTCTACAGTCAGAGGAAATCAGGTTTCTGTCATTCAAGATCATATAATAATGTTGATATTCTCTCCTGAAGGCCCCAGGAATCAAGAAATTACTTGGCGCCATCAACTAACCTCAACCAGTATGGTAAAAAATGGCATATACTTTCCGTTCATCTATCAGTCATGGCTAAGGATTTTGACTTCTAACATGATCACGAATACGGATTTAGTCTTTTATGCATCTCATTGAAACGAAATATATTTTTGTTACCACTGACATAAATATAAACGTATCTCAACATATCTGTTTCGACAGACGGCACTGACAATTCTCTGCCTAATATCAGCATAAATATAAAAGTGTCTCAAGATTATATCTTTTACAGACACAATTCACAATGCTTTTCCTAATAATTGCATAAATATTGCAGTGTCCCCAGATGACTTTTTCGACAGACACAATTCACAATCATTGCAGACAAGCCTCTTTATTGTGTTGGATTGTAGTTTTGCCGAAAATCTAATCTTTCCAGAAACATCCCATGCTAAGAATAATCTTTGCTCCAAAGGAAAGTCGGACAAAAATAAACATCGAACGCAAAAGTGAATATTATCCTTCGGCTGCAGACAGGGAATTCAGAACTGACAGGTAATCATCAGGTCCAACGCATTTCCAATATCTCGACGTAATAGCCTCAAAGAAGGGCGATATCACAAAGATCAGAATGTTTCATGCGTGCAGACAGGTTTCCAGTCAAGGTTGAAAGGTCGAAAGTGTTTCTGAACATGATTTTTGCTATATATATTTTCAGGAGACACTGATAACATTTCATTACTGGTTCACAGTCACAATACATGTAATGAATTTCATTGAAACAGTGTTTGGTGCAGTGCAATTATTACTTTTATTCACTTTCATAGATCCCATACTCTAGTATTTTATACTGCCTAAAACTGAGGAGGGGTGTGAAGTTCCTTTTCATTATATAAAAGGAAATTATACTTTAAGATTCTCAGTATCAAAAATGTATGAGAAAAACTTAAATTTTACAGCACAGATCATGGTACTTTACTCATGATATTTTCAAAATTATTATTATTATTATTATTATTATTATTATTATTATTATTATTATTATTATTATTATTATTATTACGCAAACATTCATAAGCAACGAACTTGAAAGATCATGAACTCGCCAAGTAATCTTCAGCCGTACGGAATGCCCATATGCAAGAGAGAGAGAGAGAGAGAGAGAGAGAGAAAATAGAGAACAAGAGAAAGAGATATAAAAAAACGAATATAAAAAAGTAAAGACAATTAGAAAGAACGAACAAAATGCCACCACAAAGCAAGTTAATTTCCCCCTTCTTTCTACACGAAGATAATACCCCAACGTGAAAATGAGTTCAAATAAGCGCACTTGCAAACGAGAGGTTTTGCTTGCGCGTCCACCCACGGCCTCTATTGACACGGAGATGCCAAGCAAACAAGAATTTTTCGTATTCGAGTCACAGTCGGCCGCTGGCCCCCTGGGACGAGGTCGAAGTAGGTCATCGCTAATGAGACTTCATGAGAAGAAAGTCATAGAAGGGAGATAAACACGACGGCTTATTTTTATCTTTATTCGTCTGTTGGTCTCTTCTGATTTTCAGATTTTTTGTTACATGTGGGTTTCATCTTCTATGGGAACGTGTCTTTTGATTTGAGGAGTGTTTACAAAACAACAACATCAACAACAACAACAACAACAACAATAATAATAATAATAATAATAATAATAATAATAATAATAATAATAATAATAATAAAACTACAGTAGTCATGATACTTGTCAACCAGCGACAGTGTCAGGATTCAATTCCTATGCGATACGAGTAATTTAGGATCGTCTTCCTATATCTCATTGGACTTTTATTACCATTAGCTCTAAGTCATGTCGCTACTGGTTACTGAATTTTAGTGGGTGGTTGCTGGGAGAAAGAAAGGCATGGAACTGGCTACCTCACCCAAAAATGCCCCCCGCCCCAGGAGAAAAACTACTGTATATAAGTATAAAAAAAAAAAGACTACGACCGTTAAGAACAATTTTTGGTCAACCCACACCATTCAGTTTCACAACAATTCTTTGAGGATGAGGCTGCTAGCCCAACGCTTTTAGTTTTCTGGAAAAATACTGCTGTGCCAGCTTTGTCTGTCCGTCCGCCCTCAGATCTTATAAACTACTAGGGCTAGAGGGCGGTATATCGGTATGTTGATCATACACCCTCCAATCATCAAACATACCAAATGCAGCCTTCTGGCACCAGTATAGTTTTTCACAAATTTTATTTAAAGTTAAAGTTAGCCATAATCGTGTATCTGGCAACGATATAGGACAGGCCACCATCGGGCCGTGATTAAAGATTCATAAGCCGCGGTTCATACAGCATTGTACCGAGAGCACCGAAAGATAAATCTGTTTTCGGTGGTCTTGATTATATGCTGTGCAGAAAACTCGATTGCGCCGAAGACACTTCGGCGCATTTTTTACTTGTTTTTCTCGACTCCACCTAACTAGGACACCCATTTAAAGCTGGACGCACAAGCAGGATGTAGACCAAAGGCGATAATAGAACAGATCAGAATATAGAATTTAAGCCAAAGTCCAAGCGCTGGGACCTATGAGGTCATTCAGCGCTGGCAGGGAAATTGACAGTAGGAGGTTTGACAGGTGTAACAGGAGGTAAACCTTGCAGCTGGACTATGAAACATTTGCTAGAGAGAGTGGAAGGTCAGATGGAAGAAAGAAAGAGAAAATGAACGGAGGAGGTACGGTAAAAGGAATGAAAGAGGTTGTAGCTAGGGGCCGAAGGAACGCTGCGAAGACCCTTTAATAATGCATACATAGCACCCCGTGAGATGCACTGACGGCACTAACGCCGCCCCCTACGGAGCGAAGGCGATTATAGTCCTAACAATCGCGTGCAGAGCACTGCACCACTCCACTTTGGCTCCTAACGGCTGATTTCACCTTCCAAATGCGGACAGTGGGGTCGATTCGTGCAATATGCCGAAATGAGGTCATGCTGTAAAATGCTCAGCCAGTTAATAACTAGGTTTCCGGGGGCCTTCAGAGGAAAAGCATTGGAATTGTTTTTGAGAAAAATTACATTATCATATCTCTAATTACCTTGAATAACAAAATTAGAGATTTCATATCCTTCTCGTTTCTTTTCCAAACAGATATAAAGTTTCATAACGATAATAACAGTAATTTATCAAAAATCCAGACAAATACCACATACAAACTTTCTTTTGTAAAGTTATAATCCTTACATTCATATACACACATATATATATATATCTATACATATATATATATATATATATATATATATAAATATAATTTTCTGACTCACATCAGGATCAACCTAGGTCTCTCCAACTGAAAGGCAGGGCAGTGCCACTAGACTTGTATGGCCTAGTGGGCAGCGCCCTTGCCTTCAGCTGAAAGACCTGCTCTGATCCCGATGTGAGTCAGAAATTTATTTCTGTTCACACGTGATTGTGTGTTGATTATTTCTATATATATATATATATATATATATATATATATATATATATATATATATATATATATATATATATATATATATATATACGATGTATGTGTGTACCGTGTGTAATAGTGTCTGTTTGATAATGGAAACTGAATCATACCCAGACCACTTGAAAGAGAAAAAAAGGCTAGCACTCTCACAGTCACAAATGTTTATACTTGTTACATATTCTGTAGTCCATCTCCTTTAGTTGGTTCCCACACCGAAACCCAATTTCGGTAATAGAGGGAACCCGATGTATCTTTCTCACGTATTCAATTGGATTCCTCATCCAAAGAAGAAGAAGAAGACTATTGATACACTTTGTATGCTTCCCGTCTGTCCAGGAATAATGCTGAAGCTGAATCCAATTCTCCTTTCCTGCCAAAGCTTCTCCGGGTCCTTTTGAAGATGAAATTTTTGAGAAACCGGTTTGGGGTTACACCACGCGGAGGGCATTGCATACAGAGTGTATATATAGCGTTGGGTCCTCAAACGAGGTCGCGCTTTAGTACACACATTTAGTATGCACACACAGAAAGACATCCACGAACACTCGGTGCCAAAAATAAAATGTTGGCCCCTAACAAGAGGGTGCAATGCAATAAAAAAACGTTAGGTGCAATGCAATAAAAAAAACAAGTAAAAATACGCCGAAGAAACGAGTTTTCTATACAGCGTATAATGCTGCATGAGCCGCGACCCATGAAACTTTCAGCCACGGCTCGGTGGTAGCCTGTCCTATAGCGTTGCCAGACGCACGATCATGGCTAACTTTAACCTTAAATAAAATAAAAACTACTGATGTTAGTGGGCTGCAATTTGCTATGTTTGATGATTGACGGGGGGATGATCAACATACCAATTTGCTGCCCTCTAGCCTCAGTAGTTTTTAAGATCTGAGGCCGGACAGGTAACTGCGGACGGACAGACAAAGCCACCTCAATAACTTTCTTTTATAGAAAACTAAAAAGTTAACATGCACACAATCTCACCTTTACATATCTGAGTGCGTGTCACACACAAATATACAAATGCACAGAAATGGTGGTCGAAAATCTTCGGCTGAATAGCTGGGGATGAAGGACCTCCGTATTGATCGCGGTCTCGAGCAAGGATGAGGCCGATATTAAATTTCACTTCTCATGTCAATAAATTTCATAGGGTATATTTCAAATAGTGGTTTATATAACTGTTGTTTAAAAAAAAAAGGTCAGAAGACATTCCGCACAGACGTAAATCTACAAATCACCACATTCTTATTGACATCATTCCACAATAACGATGATAATAGGAATATATAATATAGGTAAGAGGATATCACAAAGATTTCGTAATTATTTATCAATACCAAATCACGCATTATAAACGCAGACTAAAATCTTCAAAAGCTTTTGCATATGCATAATAACTGGCCATAACTTTCCGTGCAGTTTTTTGAACAGCTACAACGTGATTTCCCTCATATGCTTATGAAACATTTATGTGAATTCTGTGTCAATAAGAAAAATGTATATATTTTATGTCATATATATATATATATATATATATATAATATATATATAGATATATATATATATATATATATATATATATATATATAGAAATATGTATGTATATATATATATATATAATATATATATATATATATATATATATATATATATATATATATATATATATAATATGTATGTATATATATATATATATATATCTCTATATATAGAGTACACAAAATTCATATATATATATATATATATATGCATAATAAAATTCACATTTTCATAAAAGCAGAAAGTGAGCGTGGGTCACTCGAGACGAAAAAAAATCATCAATCGTGAGAATACCTAAAGAACCTCGAAATAATCTAAAGTTAATTTAGCTTCAAAAGACCAAAATTACGTTCCACAGCAGCACAATCGTGTCGCATTTCTTACAATGATGTAACCAAGAGTCGCCTTGTAATATGATTTCATTACTGTCTACCTCCACAGTAAGAATCTAATAAAGATACTGAACGGGGAATGTTTTGCTGGCATATCTTCTGGCCTCGTTCATCAGACCACAGTAACCGTACGCTACCTTGAAATGGTAATCTCATCTGTCGTTCTCGTTAACAGCGAGTGCTTAATACCAATAAAAGGGTACATATGCCTTGCGGTGATGTATTCTAATCTCATACTAATATTCTCGTTTACGATTCTTATGAACCGTGAGGGTCTGATGATCAAACAAATAAAAACAAAAAAAACCTTAAATCACGAAAAAGCTGGACGTTCAGGCTAACATTTTTCTTCCTGGGGATAGAGTGAAGGTACTCCGTACTTCCAAAGTACCATCTCTTGCGTCACTAAACTCCCTCTACGAGGCATTTCGCGGCTAGAACCTCGTAAGCACGGCCCTCATACCCACGAAGAGGTTATGAGAACTGCGGGAAAGAGGCCGCAAAACCTTCCCTCGAAAATTTTCTGTTAACAGAACTTTCGGAAGAACTCAGGTGTAATGGTGAGAATTTCCAGAGAAAAAGGCGTTTTCTTCAGACGACTTGTTTCGTCGGCTGCGCTATCTACAAGTTTCTTTTTGTTAATTTTATTTATTTATGATTAAACGCAAGGAGGATGGTGTAGCACAGATGTTAAACATCTGTTTCGCGAATCAAACATTATTTAGAAACTCACTGAAACGATAAACAGGTAAAAAATGCGCCGAAATTTTTTTAATGCAATCGAGTTTTCTGTACAGCGAATAATCAAGGCTACCGAAAATAGATCTATCTTTAGGTGGTCTCGGTATAATGCTGTATGAGCCGCGGTCCATGAAACTTTAACCACGGCACGTGGTGGCCTATCCTGTATCGTTCCCAGAAGCACGATTATGGCTAAATTTAACCTTAAATAAATAAAAATTACTGGGCTAGGGCTGCAATTTGGTATGTTTGATGACTGAAGGGTGAATGATCAACATACCAATTTGCAGCCCTCTAGCCTCAGTAGTTTTTAAGATCTGAGGGCGGACAGAAAAAGTGCGGACAGAAAAAGTGGTCAGAATAAAGTGCAGAGAGAAAAAGTGCGGAGAGAAAAAAGTGCGGACAGAAAAAGTGGTCAGAATAAAGTGCAGAGAGAAAAAGTGCGGACAGAAAAAAGTGCGGACAGAAAAAAGTGCGGACAGAAAAAAGTGCGGACAGAAAAAAGTGCGGACAGAAAAAAGTGCAGACAGAAAACTAAAAATGACAATTATTGCGTTGATGTCTGTGAACCATTAATTTTCCCCTTTTATATGTATCGTAAAGACATCTTAACACAAGCATCGAGAAGATTTCTTCATACCAGGAGGAACGAAACATGGCATGTGCTTCGTCGATAAACTTAAAAAATAATCCGTTATTTCTAAGTTGGGTCAACGGCTCCGAGAAACAATCTAAACCAAATCTATTTCTAAAACACTTGCAAGCCACCTGTATACACCCTTACATTTATGGTGCTAACTTTTTTCTCAACTGTTCATACCAACATTTCCAACACCCCCTCCTCCTATAAAATGAGGCCAAATAGATGATAAGATTACAGAACGAAATAATTATCATCTTTTAGCCAAGCAGTAACCTTCAACTAATAGCTCCATATATATGTATATATATATATATATATATATATATATATATATATATATATATATAGAGAGATATATATATATATATATATATATATATCCATGATGAAGGGCTTCAGATATCGCTAAGAGTATCGAGTTCAAGAAATACGTCCATTGCGCCACCACAAAGGTAAGAGTAACTGTAACACTTTTTGGTCTTTTACAGATACTCACAAAGTCCAAAGCCAAATTCACCACATCTGTTGCAAAACAACAGCCATATAATGAAGCATAAACTTCTAAATTACGAATATGTTGAATACGATTCCACTGAATTCCTGGGAACCGCAAAAAAGAAATGGGAATGCAGGCGTGCAACCTGATGGGATTTTCATTTATCAATATAGGTTTAAAATGAACAGTTAATGGTATTTTTTTTTACAGTAAAAAGTGATTATCTTCATTATTTTCTAGCCGAGGGTACGTAATTTGTCTAAATACTTCTGAAGAAAAAAAAATAAATTCTCGAAAAAAACAAACATGGAAAAATCCAATTTCACAGGTTCAAAATGAATTATTTATGATATTTCTTACAGTAAAAAGTGATTATCTTCATTATTCTCTAGCCGAGAGTACGTAATTTGCCCAAATATTTCTGGAGAAAAGAAATCAACTCTCGAAAAAACAAACATTGAAAAATCCAATTTCACAGGAGGTATGAAAAATGAGAAGAGAGATAAATGATGTCGGACTTAATTGCGAAACTTTTAACCTAACAAACCATCCATTACGGCAAAAAAAAAAAAAAAAAAAAATTACAGTCATGCATACTATCACCATTTCTCAGGCTTTTTCTGTGCGAAAACGTTTTTAAAAGCTTAATGATGATTACGTACTTTTTTCTAATAATTTACTTTTAAATTAACATGTAGATTGATAACGCCATTTAAATTTTATCAATTTTGCTATACAGAGAAGGGGACAATTGAAGCTCGTTCATTTTCAACAAAGCCGTGCTATTACGTTATTAGGATGGGTAAAAAGTACTAAATTTACAGGAAATTTTAATTTTCTAGTGATGAAAGCATTAAACAAATCTCGTTTGTTGTTGTATAAAGTGACATATAGTTTCATTTTACGTGTGAATTAATATGGGATCTGAAACAAGGGGAGAATCATAACCCCTAATGAAATTGATAGAAAAAACAAACATAATATATATATATATATATATATATACATATAATATACAGTATATATATATATATATATATATATATATATATATATGTGTGTGTGTGTGTGTGTGTGTGTGTGAGATACATGCCGATGGGAAGTAACCTTAGGCTATATGCGCTAAAGGAACAGTCTACACGTATGTTTGTGTTGCCCCCTGGCATATAATGGCGTAGAAGTAAAGCCGAAACTGGTCAGGATTTAAACCAGTCTTTAATTTTACCAGTTGCAATGAGATAAATAAATCACGTGTGAGTTTTTATAATCACACATACACACACAACACAGACATACACACACGCATATATATATATATATATATATATATATATATATGTATGCATGTATGTATGCATGTATAATCACGCTACGCAAGTATTCAGCCTTGGACGTGAAGGAAGTTACTGTTCGGATAATAACATCTCACCTTCTTAGAAACGGGTAAGACCTGAAAACAGTTCGTACCATAAGAGTCCTGGCAACAATTTCAAGAAGCATAAAAAAATTATTAAGCAATATCCTAAGAATAGCAGGTATTCAATATTCTTTACGAAAATTCTTCTTGCAAAGTATAACGTGATTTTTCTTGAGATGTTCAATGGACCGTGCACAAATAATGACAGATAGAAAAAAGTATTCATTTTTGTCATGCAATCTATTTATCGTGTTCCTGTTGTTATTCTAGGTATTTCGCTGCGCGAGGAAAAATAGAAGCGTGGAATTTAATTAACATTACTCATCACATGTTAATGACAGTCCTACGAGACCGTTGTTCCTAGTGAAGGAAAGAAACAGAACATTTTATTCCCTAATAATACACTCCACGTCACGAAAGTAAACAGGCATCGTCCTTTTTTTTATGGAAAAATTGTGGATTTTATGTACGATATCAAACTCCCGAATTCCAGAAAAGTTATTTTGCCATCCCTTTACGATAGCAATTCCACAAATACGTTTTATTTTCTAGAGATGTATCGGTTTAAAACTCGGTTTTTTTGGGGCTGCTGAAACAAACCACACTCTCGGGAAAACCAAAATGAAATGTAATGGAAAGCAACGAATACTTAGGCTAAAAATAAAGGCAAGAAGATGTTTATGTTCATTCGGCACTTTTAACAACCGCTCATTTCCTTGTCTCCATGGTAAATGCTGAGCTTTAAGGTTTCTTAATGTTATAATTTTGTAAATTAAATAGCTGCAGAGATATCATACTTAAGGTATGCTTCATAAACGCAGCTAAAATTGACTAGAGAGCATGGCTATAGACGGCAACATGTTATAATAAATGACGCTCTTAAAAATACGAACATGATATTTAAACAGGATAAATGTGACAGTAGTACTACGACAAATATCAGACATTCTGAGGTTAGCTGTTACAATGCCATTTCAGCATTACGCAAAAACAAAAACAAGTAATTTTGAAAGCTATATAACGATAAAGAACTGTACGAAAATATTACTCTCAACATCTGGACAGTGTTACCATGTTTCTATACATATCGTTTTCTCCACTAATTTCTACAAGAATTAGCTTTCTTTTTTCGTCGTTGATCTACATTTAAGGAAAAGTCTATTCTGTTTCTCATCTCATCAATATATTTTTCTTATCGTGAAGGAGTACAGGATGATGGATAACTTGGTCAAGAAGATGGTGAGAGGAAAAAAACAAAGAACAAGTAATAAAAAAATTGGGGAGCGGGCGGGGGTTACGCAAGGAATTCAGAGAGAATAAGAACCTGTTCTACAGGGAGGCAAATTTAAAGAAAAAAATTAATAAGAACATGTGTAGCAGACTAGAAGCCACATATAAAGAAATTCTGTGTCTTTAGAAACTGTAGTCGTTGGTGGACTGCGCGCGCACTTTGAAAATTTGTTGGCTATGGATAATAGAAGGGAGGAAGTGCTGAATGACACAACGGTGGAAATGGTTATGGTAAGTTTGAGAATGCTTATGCAAAGACGCCAGGAGTTGATTAGATTACTAATGACACTCTGTGGTTGGGTGGTTATTTTGTGATTGAGAGGCTAGCCAGAATGTGTATGGTATAATCTGGATGACGGAAATGTTCCAAAGGAATGGAAGACAGGACTAACTGCTTCCCAGTATGAGGATAAGGGGGTAGGAGAGACTAAGTATAGGGGCATAACTTTACTGAGTATACCAGGAAAGGTGCATGGCAGGATTTTGACTGTGAAGGTAAGACAGGTGATAGAAGGTTTGATAAGGATGAACAGCATGGATTCAGACAAAAAGCTGTTTGTGGTATATTTAGACCTAAAGGAAGCTTATGGTGGTACTAATGATAGAGAGGCATTGTGGAGGCTGTTAAGAATATAGGAGGTAAATTGCTGAGAGGTCAAAATTTTGAAATGTAAGTAAAGCATATGTTAGAGTTTGTAGGCGAAACAGTAACAGTTTTGGTGTAAAATTTGGTCTAAAACAGGGTCGTGCTATGTATCCTTGGCTGTTTAACAACTGTATGGACGGATCATGGACCATGAACGAAGGGTGGACTGGCTGATGATCACAGGCGATACAGTACTGACTGAGGATTGGGAACAGAAACTACAGATAATGAAAAAGACATTATTTGCAAGAGGTGGCGCGTAAGGTTAAGAGCGGAAATAAGAACCAGAAAGCTGGAATACTGAATGCTACTGTGAATGGTGAGAAATAATAAGGAAGATTCTTATGAGTAGGCTATTTGGGAGAAAATATCTTTGATGATGGCAGGAATGAGCAAAGCGGTAAATGACACGACAAATGAGGTAAGAGGATGTGTTATTAATTATAAATTACGAGGAAACCTGAAATGCCGATGGACACCAAGGTAGGAATCTATGGATGGATTGTTGAACCAAACCTCCTCTGTGGAAGTGAAGTGCGGATGTTGAATGCAAATTAAAAAAAAATATGGAAGCTGTAGAGATGAATCCTTTTGTAGCATAAGTAGGATTGAAAGGATGTGAAATGTGGAGATACGTAAGAGCAGTGGTGAAAGAGTTGGTATAGGTGGAAGGAGACAATTATGATTATTCGGTTATGTAGCCTGTATATATAAGCAAGCTATCAAGTAAATGACAAGAGTATACAGTTCGACGGCGTCTGGAGGAAGAATGAGATGATCTAGAAAGGTGCATGTGTGTGTAAATGAGAAAGTTGTTTCACTTAATCTTTTCGCTTTGTAAGAAAACATAATTTCATTTTCAGTATCCAAATTTTGCTCAGTTAATCATATGTATGAATGTAATTAGAGCTCTTTTTTTTTTAACTAAACTTGCTTTCCCTTTATATAAGAACGAACTTACAGTTATGACATCAATGGCCAAATCGACTTTGGAAAAAAATTAAACAAATAACTTCACTTAAAAGAATGAGTGAAATTTGCAAATGAATGGTTGTAGAGCGCGTTCGAACTGGTAATGTCATTTCATTCTGGCCGACAAAACACATTCCGTTTGGAATGCATTTTGTTAAAAGCTTTTATTATTTTATGATGAAATGGGAATTTCCTCTTCATCAGCAATTTGGTAATTGGTCTCATATTGGGATGAAATGAATTTGTGAAAAAAGAGGCGGCAAAGAAATGATCGTTTTTTATAAGGTGGGTTTTTCCAAAACATTTTTGAATGAAAAAAAATGTCAGCTGACCACCATCCATTAAAGTTAATTCCCCTTAATTCAGTTATTAGGCCTTTATTCTGTAATGTAATCTGTTATGTTAACAAAAAGATATATATATATATATACATATATACATATATATATATATATATATATATATACATATATATATATATACATATATATATATATACACACACACACACACATATATATATATATATATATATATATATATAATATATATATATATATATATATATATATATATATGTAAATGTGTGTAAATATATATCTATATACATATACATATATAATTTATATATATATATATATATATATATATATATATATATATATATATATATATATATATATATATATATATATATATATATATATATATATATACAGATATATGATATAAATCTATAAATAGTCTATTTCAATGTATATGCAAGGAGACCATTTATATGGGTTTATTCTTTCACTATCTTCACCCACGATCCAGTAGCTGAAGTGTTAATGTGGCAGAGCTTATCAATTTCAGATTATTTATTACGATACACCCTCCTAGTTATAGGCAAGACATACATAGAGATATATATATATATATATATATATATATATATATATATATATATATATATATATATATATATATATATATATATATATATATATATATATATATATATTATATATATATTTTAACGTATATATAATAGTAATATAATTATATATGACAAGGATATATGAATAGCCTATTTCATACTCCTTATTTCTTTGCGCCTTATATTTATTTTATATTAGCTATATAATGCAATGAAATCTTCTGAGATGAATTCGTTTCGCGTAAAGAATGCTAATAGTACCCAGAAGATAAGAAAAAAGCTACCCACTCTTACGCCTTTTCCCAGAACCAGTTGACTACCATTTCTGCTAAATGGATTCCGGCTTCTGTTTAATCATCACGTTCTCAGAATGGCAGGCTATAATGAAGCTCGGGCTCTTTCATATTTTCCCCTCCCGCACCTTCATTAGGAGATCCCTGCCAGGTACATCCAGAGGAAAATATAATTAAAAGAAGACCGCACTCGGGCCCAACTGCCGAAGGAGGTCATAGATACGGTATGTCTTCATATCTTCAATAGGCCTCGTTAGAATCATCGTGGGAGGTTCTCCGGCGTTAAGTCATTTCTCACGTCAAGAGATTGCCCTTCATTTTGTTCGTTTGTTACTTTGCCTTGAATCATGTAGGTATTTGTGGGCAGTCAGTGCTAAATTCTTTAGGGGACGTCACCCATTCTTGAAGAATAGAATGTTCACAGTTTTGCACAGTTCCCGAATTCGGTCAAAATTCCCTCCAATTGTTAGAGGTGTTTATTTATATCAGTCTTTTTTTGCTATAAGTTTGTTATGTTTTAGCAAAATTGCAATTTTGTTGACAACAGAGTTCAACATTATATATATATATATATATATATATATATATATATATATATATATATATATATATATATATATATATATATATATATATTTATATATGTATATATATATATATAAAATGTATGTGTATGTATGTTTTTATATATTACTTCAGAAAATGCCAAAATTAACTGTGAATAATGCATTGCTCCATAGAGGACCTCAATGATAAGGAATATTCGAAAACGGAGATACTATTTTTCCAGGCTTTCGGAGGCCAATCTGCTCCATCTTATATATATATATATATATATATATATATATATATATATATATATATATATATATATATATATATATATATTACAAGGAATATAAGTTTTAATACAATATATGAATAACAAAATCACCTATGACTTGGGAAATTAGCATTGCTGTTAAATAATTTACAGGGTAATTCAACCTCCCTAGAATATCTTTGTACTTCGAAGCCCTATTGTTTCAGTACCCTACCTGTATCTCTCGTAAAAGCAATGCCTCGTCTCTTGCCCATGCTAGGTTGCCTTAAGGTAACGTCCCCTCCCCGCCACTCCTTCCCTTCCTACGTGGAAAATAGCAAACTCCCAATTATCCAAGACGTTCTCCCAGACGTCGAGGGGGAAGCGAGATTATTATGTCTCCTGCTAGCACCTTGCCCTCAGCGGAGTAACGGGAGTAGCTAACGTTTTCAATTAACTTCGGTCTGCCCTTTACCCTCTTCTGATGCTCGGTTGATATTCGTCTGTCATATTAACCAGACGCCGCTCACATCCACTTATGAACTTTCTCGGAGTTATGGCGCCCGTGTGCGGGAAGAATTTGAAAAATTGCAGGCAACAGAGGCTGCTTAACTACAAATATATAATTAAATGACTTTACTCTGGCAATTACAGTAGGATTGATAGCTAAATAAAAGAGCTGCTATTATTAGAGTAGAAGAATATAGAATTTAGGCCAAAGGCCAATCGCTGGGACCTATGAGGTCATTCGGAGCTGAAACGGAAATTGACAACAAAAAAGGCTTGAAAGGTATAACAGGAGGAAGAAAGGGAATATGAACGGAGGTGCAGCACAAGGGTTGCAGCTAGAGGCCGAAGGGACGCTGAGAAGAACCTCAAGTAATGCATACAGTGCACCACATGAGGTGCACACTGACTGCATTACCCCTTTACGGGGGGCGGGGGGGGGGCGCGGGGCGCATATTCCCCAACTGTATTATGGTTCGGCCAGACGAGTGGGCGCCTCGTTTATTTTTGTTTTTTTTTTGCCATGCCTCTAAGTTAGGTTAGGTTAGGTTGGCTTAGGTTAGGATAGTTCAAAAATATAATTTGCGTATTTTGGGCGTGGTAAACTTATTGAGATTATTTTCAAGAAAATTCTATGGTTAGTTTTTAAGATATGGCGTCCCGCTTTTTTCAGGGAAGGTCCCGGGCCAAATTGTTATCACTGAAATAAAAATAGTACAACAAACGAATGACCCCAACAGGTGGAACGCTCCTTGTGGCTGTTACTACCTTTCATCTTTTTCTGTCTTGGATGAGCTGGCAAGATAATGGTGTGATATAAACAGTCCACCGAGTATAATTCTAAAATTTCACTGTACTGGCCGGGAAGGTTTGCTTCTATGAAGTATAATAATACTATCCAATAAATTATTTATTAAATTACTGTGCTGAAAAATGTTTATAAACAAATGAAAAATACACGGCAAGTCCAGCATCAGTTAGAAAATTCCTGTCAGTAATTCGATTTATTTTTAAGTTTTTACAATCTTGATGTTTATCAATTACATAGCGAAAACTACAGCAGGAAGGAGAGAGAGAGAGAGAGAGCTGCATGGCATGCACTTTTAGTAGAAAACACCAACTAATGGATAATAACTGCACGTTGATCTGTCGACACACCTTTTTATATATTTTGTATTAAGAGCTGTGCGCAATGGACCCAGCAACCAATTGATACACGGTTTAAAATGTAAATGCCACTGATTATAAGAAAACTATTAATAAACAATAATAACCGTAATAAACGCTCCAGTTCTCTACATTATGTTCCTGGGTAATGCTATATGGACTTTCTTACAATCTTGAGGAAAAGGGGGAGTTTCATATCTTTAAATGTTTATAACTGAAGAAAACATCAAATATGTGACAACACCTTAGCATCAGTAAATTTTTATCAAGGCAAGAACAAACTCGTTTATACTGAACATCATAAATAGATACACAGGAAGAAGTGTCCACTGCAGTTCTGTAAAAATGTAGAAGATCTAACCCATTCTTCCTTATTTGGCCTCATCCCTTCAGCTGAACCTGATAATCCCACTCTATTATGAATTCCTTTCGATAGAACTAACAAAGCGTTATACAGTCCTATTACTGAGTCTTACGAAAATGGTGTTCACTGAAGCTTACTGTATATAGTAGTCACTGCACGCCTCGTTCGAATAATCTCATTACCTCCAAACAAAACGCAAAATCCCCACTAAATATATTCGAGCAAGATGGCAACTACTACCCCCTAAAGCCCTCCTTCCTTCCTTCCTTTTTCGAGCATTCCCTGACGTGAGCAATTTGTATCTAGTTTTAACATGCCCTCGAAAAAATAATAACAGCAAGGCTGAATGACTTCCAAGAAAGAAAATCCTTCTGATCTCATTATCTTCAATGGCCCTTCTATCCTCGCCTGGAACTGCCACGTGGCCAGCGAGAAACGAGGAAACACGCTTGGCGTGATAAAGGAGGTTGTTTGTGCCTCATTCTAATTGGCTTGATAACAAATCCATTCCGATAAAGCGTTTTCTCTCTAGTTTTTATTTCGATAGACTGATTTCATTTAGCGAATTATAACAGCATTCTGGATATTTTAGACTGAACAGTCTAAACTGATGAAATGTGAAAATTCTGCATATTTCAGAGTCCAGCGGATTATATTTGTCACTGAATTTCCATGAATTTCACAGGTACTTTTTTCTGGCGATACATTTTTCTCTATGTTAAACTGGGAAGAGATTATGGTGTTTATGAATACTATAATCGTCTTCCTTTCGCTTCCACCTCCGTGTCCATATTTATTTTCAGTCTTCATTGCTGATGAATTTCCCATTTTAATGTCGCTTTAGTTAAATTTAGTTATTTTGTTAACTTCTACGGAACTTTCGTTTCCAAAATATTGTCTGTGCACAACGCAGGTTCAAGGAAGAAGAAAAGGAAGTTTCAATGCGTGGGCTTTTTTTTTCTCTGGCTCTAGCATGTATGTATGTATATATATATATATATATATATATATATATATATATATATATATATATATATATATATATATATATATATATATATATATATATATATATATATATATATATATATATATATATATATATATATATATATATATACATACAGTATATATGTTACAAGAACAGAATTAACACTTTTTTGAAAGTGTACGTAACGTAATCCTAACAGTCTTCTTCAGGAAAAAGGCGTGAAAAGGTTCACTCATGATAACACTTGCATCCTTTTTTCTCCCCTCTCTCTCTCTCTCTCTCTCATCGTTTACCGAAGTTCACCCACCCGACCTCACTCATTCTCTCAAAGCAATTAAATGGACTATTTAAAGAAACGCAATAGTTTCTACAAAAATAAGTTTATTATTCAAATAACCCAACAAGAAATGAATAAAACAAAGCAAAGATTAAAATGCATAATAAATGAATTATCGAGTCAGATAACTAAACTCTAAACTGCAAAACACTTCTGATTAAAGAAGTCTCACTATGGCTAATAGCCTGAAAATATCCAAACTCACACATACTCCCCAAATCAATAACTAAAGTCATGTAAAAAAAAACAGTCTACCACATGTTATTCGAACCAGTCCACAGACATCTGTCGAAAGAATTAAACATGATAGAAAACTCCCAAAAATACATGAAATGCAAAACACAATAATGGAAAGTGTAAAATGCATAGCCAAGATATGGCAAACGTAACATAACAAAATAATAATATAAAAGAGGTATGAATATTCATATTAAATCTCCCACACCAGTTCAAAAGTTCATAATGATCAGAAAATCATGGTAAAAATCACAAGTTCAATTTCCTCCCATAAAAACAGAGATTTCAAACTCTACCTTATCTGCCATTTCAAAGCCTGGATCCTCTCCAAAGCTACGTCTAGACAACTGCAGTTCTATCACGTTAATGAACCATCAAACTCACTTTTAGGGCAGATTTTAGCATAATCTAGATCAAATTAACGCACGTACTCACGAATATACGTAACACTTCGGAGATCACCTGACTGCCAATATTGCTGAGGTTCTCACGCAGATAGCTGAGGAATCAAACTATTTGCTGAATACAAAGATTTTACATCGAGTCTCTCGCCCTAGTTCCATCTGACTCCAAACCTTCCACGATAACATCTTAAAGCATTGAAGCTATGAAATGCATATATGTGTCCTTTAAGATTGTAGCAGCCATATTTTCTGAAATAGAGCTCAGCCACCACATAAAAGCGTCTCGCTCTCCTTAACGGCAAACCAAAACAAAAGCATATGTATAAAAACATAACAAAATAGAGCTATGCTCAATTAGCAATGTCTACTGCACTGCAGCTTTAAGGACTGCTCATGACGCACTTCCAAAGTCACTGGGGTTGTGTTCTTAGAGCCTTTACATGTAATCTTACAAACACGAATAAGCTTTACTACCCCAAAACAAGAATTATCAGTAAAACAGCTATTAAGACAATTAAAATTGTCGGCATAATATATTCCTGATACTGGAATATCACGGAATCGTCGATGTCTTCCAACGGTGGAACCGTCATTGGCACCTTGGTTGTAGGTACCGCCACTACCAAATGCTCGTTATGCGTATGACGCATAATTATCTTCTCGGAACTGTTGAATACAGCACGGCTAAGTATGAGAAAGTCCGTAGACATCACACGGCATGCAGCATCAAACAGCTTGGATCCTTGAAGAACGAATGATGTCGACTTGTTGTCCTGGCACATCATTGTAACTGCATACTCCTTGCAAAACACGGCAGGAAGGGTACTGGTGGACTCAATGTGGTAATCTCGCAGGAACTGTCTAAAGTCACATTCTGTCAGAGTCTGTCTATGAACTAATGATAACTCACAACCACCCACAGACACAACTCGCAACTGGAAAATACTACTGTCACACACACTTCTCTCTAACTAAAGTACAACTTGTCTTATAATCAAGTCCCGAACCTTGATATTGATCTCCCAAAATGAACATGGTCTCTAATCTATCCCATGTCACTACTGAGTCTCCAAAAAGCACTCGAAAACGGTCTAATAACAAAAAGGTTTCATGTTACTGAACCAAACAAGACCACCAATGCAAAAGTCAAACACTCACAATGTGAACTAATTCCAAGTGTGTATCTCAGAATATCCACAGTCAACTCACTACTAAGCACACAACAACTCTGGAATTCACTCATAAAAAGAACTATCCAACACTAAAAAGGTATCATATCTCGTAAAAGACATAGTTCTACTCGGTTAACCAAATATTTCGCAACACGATAACTCTCATCAAAATAGCAATTGACGTAATGGCAATCGCTCCCATGATCTTAACAACTACAATTACTCACAATACAGCTCCAGCAATTTTAAAAAGAAACTGAAAAAAAATCAAATACTCAAATACGATCTCCCAACCCGAAAAAAAGATCAGACTTGTTCGGTCCGATATACTAAGTACCTCCCCCAAAAAAATAATCCTAAACAACAAATATATTGCGTCAGATGACAAACTCATCATAACACAACAACACACTAACACCAACACACAGGTCAAATCTCGTATGAAGTGTATGTCTCAATCCCAAATCATTCGAAAACAAATGATTAAGAACTTCACATCTAGAATGAACAAGAGACAAAAAAATAAATCTCATATATATACCAAACATCAACCCATTTATCCCTCTAACTATATACAAACGTTCATTACATGACTATATACAAATGTTCCATTACATCCCAACTTTCTTTAACTTCGAAATATGGGTCAATTTCGTCACTCCAGTATTTACATCTTTAACTACAAATCTATTCCCTCTTTTTGATCTCTACAATCTCAAAAGGTCCGTGGAACTTCGGACTTAATTTATAATTCAGATCATTCGAACATTCACTTTAACAAAAACTCTATCACCCATCAGAAAAAGCTACTCCCCTCGATTTCGCGTTACTTTTCTCTACCATTGCACACGAACTAAGTTCAAGTTCTTTACTGATACGTGCAAATCTTTCTCTCGCTGTATTTATCAACGAAGTGACCATAACATCACCCTGAACTCGCTCTGGTAACAAATCAAAAGGTCCTTTCAACTTATTGCCCATACAAAGCTTCTGCTGGAGATATCTTAGTGTGTCATTCAACATAGTATTGATACTATATCGCACTTCATCAAAAGATCTGTCCCAATGTGTATCGGAACCACCTGCGTCATGCGCAAAGCTTCGATTACTTTCCGATTCGCCCTCTCACATAACCCATTCGCTTCAAGGTCTATGGGATTATAGATACTTTCTTTATTCCCAACAAATTAGCAAGACCGTCTAAGATCTATAATAAACTCCTACCATTGTCTGTGATCAGACGTTCAGGAACACCATATCGACAAATTATCCTTAAAGAACGCTATAGCAACTTCCTCAGCTGATTTGTATTTCAGTGGGAAAATCTTGACAAAGCGAGTCAACTCATCAACAACCACTAATAAATGTCTATAACCATAAGCGGACTCTGAGAAGTTACCCAGAATATCCATATGCTCTCTGAAACGGCCTATGTGGTATGGGATATGAACCCAAACGACACGACACTGTCGTCCTGGCTTATTCGCATTGCAAATAGCGCACTTCTTCACAAAGGCTTCTGCCGGGAAAACATATTTTTCCAAAGGGCTTTGACCT
>NC_089791.1:37987382-38009882 GCF_040412425.1 Macrobrachium rosenbergii
TATATATATGTGTATGTATGTATGTATGTGTGTGCCTGTTAGTGAAGAAATATCTATTTTAAATTCGGTTCATAAAAGCGAGGTGATTATTTTCAATCATTTCATCCATGTCTTCTTTCTGACCTCATTCTTTCACATTCAATTGAAACCGTTTACAGATATATTTCACCATCAAAGCACCCCTCCTACGACACTATTTTAATCCAATATGAAAACATCGCAAATCTTCAAAGCATTGCAGATGACACTTCAAAGAAAGGAACAATGGACGCCTCATTGAAGCAAAGCATTTGTCATTGCAAATGAGTTCGAGATTTTAAAAAGATCATTTCTCTGTAATAACATTTGGCTAAAAAGTTTTAATGGCAATTGATCTTACTTTTTTTCGAAGCTGGAAAACCCACGTGATGGCGAAGTCCCTGTCTCTCCACCCATACCACTGAACATTTTGCTTTATTCAAGAAAGAAAATAATAACCGAATTTTACTCATCGTGTCCCTTTGATGTTTGATTCAGTCACTGTTTCTGACAGACCGCCTTTTTTTTTTTTTATTGACAACGCTACCAGTTCCTTTATTTCGCAGATTGTTGGTTTATGCACGCTAACATAACTACGAGCACTTAAATGAATAAAGTTTCATGTATAAGAGAACAAGAAAATACACATATACGAGTATACCTTCGTAGTCGAAAACATACACACAAAGACAGATACACGTACATAAATATATACAAACAATCATATAAAAATGAATAATTATCTAAACTATCCATCTATCGATTTATATCTATCTATCTATCTATCAGTAATATATATATAATATATATATATATATATATATATATATATATATATAAATATATCTATATATAAATATATATATAGAGAGAGAGAGAGAGAGAGAGAGTGGACCTACGTTCGAATCGTGGGGAAACACCATGAGAATGGGAACGTTTCGTTAGGACCTAATGTCCTGCTATTGACCTAAAGAGTAAATCAGGCGCCTGTCATTCCACTACCGTAGAAGACGAAATGGATCGAGTAACCTCATCCCTGATTGAGGGAAGAAAACCCGAAAGCTAACATCTTGATCTAGACCACGAGTTTGCAGAAACGTGGACATAAATTCATTCAGTGAGAGACTTTCAGAGAGCAGAAGTGGCGTCCTCATCTCATACTGCGGACTGAAGTCCACACCCTGAGCAGAGCTGCTAATTAAAGTTGACAATAAATGGTGGATATCACAGCATTACACGCAACGAACCACGATAATATTTCTACGGAGAGTCGGGTAACCAGTGTGTTGCATTAGGAGGGTGGAGGACGGTAGGGTAACCGGTGTGGAAATCTGATCCACTGTTCATACCTCACACCCTCCATGGAGAAGGCATCAACTTCATCACACGAATAGCATATATATATATATATATATATATATATATATATATATATATATATATATATATATATATATATATATATGTCTATATATATATATATATATATATATATATATATATATATATATATTCAATATATATATATATGTCTTCGTCAACGATTCACCCACAAATTAGTTGAAGTACAACTGTTGCTGTAACCAAATTTTTGCTCTTGGCTAAAATAGCCCCACAATGATGAATATATATATATATATATATAGAAGAAGAGAGAGAGAGAGAGAGAGAAGACTATTAAACCATCTAATAATAATGACAGTTTTTCGTTATAATAGCTGGAGATTAAACTTGTTAAATGGTTTTAAATACGTTTCCAGAGGACTAGTCTGGGTCTTAAATAGGTTTCCAGAGGACAAGTCTGGGTCTTTCTTAAACTATATAATGTGCTAACATTAAAGGGTCCAACAAGATTAAACTTACCGAGTACGGATTCTTATTTCTAACATAAAAATTCTCTCTCTCTCTCTCTCTCTCTCTCTCTCTCTCTCTCTCTCTCAGCCCCAGCCAGAAGAACCTAAAAGAGTTCAGAGGTCTGGTTAAACAAATCATTTATAACTAACTCTCTCTCTCTCTCGTCATATTTATCTTATATGTCCTATATACTGCATAAGTAACCGAATATTCGGCTAGCTTCTAGGCTCAGTCAGCGGGATCGTGGAGAATTACCCCCAAGAAAACGTGTCATTTACTTTTACAATATTATTTACTTCTATTCGATTATTCTTTCTGGAGGGTTTTGTATGTTCGTTGTATTTATAGCACTGTAGGCCATTCAGTATCCTAGAATAAATGGAAACAGTACAAGACAGAATATACAAAAATTTTAGGTGTATCGGTCTAGACCTATGTAAGTGGTTCACGGTAAATGGTACAATATTTACCTTTATCAAACAATTAAATTTAGCTGACTTGCACGTCCCTCTGTAATTTTAAGCATGACTTAGTTACAGCATCGCAAATGCTTCAATTCTCTCATTCCAAGTCCTTTATAGCCGATACGTAAAACTTAGCTTTCTCTGCAGACAAATGTTGCCAAGGTACATGGTGTGGAGACGCTTGTATACGACTTTAATATCATTAACCTGCATTTTACGACGTACCTAAGGTTCAGGTATGAGTAGGTGAAGTTACTAACACAGCAATTAGAACATTAGACATTATATATATGGATGATATCTAGCGTAACCTTATTGAACAAGTGGATCTTGGCCACATAGGTCTAGGCTACGGAGTAATTGTAAGCCGGCTGTCCGCGGTGAGCTAGACTATGGCATTTGACGTTTCCCTATGTTACTTTACTTGCTTTACAAGAATTTAAAGTATTATTTTGTCGGGCGCCTGTAACTAAACTGTAATTGACCTTTGAAGACTACACTGCCGACGGTGTAGATCTAAGCCAGCTTTCCGCGGCGAGACCCCCACCCACCTCCATAGCTAATACGGCAAAATTGTAACCAGTAAACACCCCTAAAAATACCAACCTAACGTACCGTAGGGGTGTCTTTACTGGTTACAATTTTTGCCGTATTATATGGAGAAAATGAGCTCGCCGCGGATGCCATGTCCTACCCCCTCGTTAGGTAATTCAAGTCGTGTGGTCTTCAAGGTCAATTACAGTTTAATTATAACCGACCGACAAATATTACTTTAAATTCTTGCTTTAAAGTAAAATAACAAAAACAGTCAACTGCCATACTCAGCTCACCGCGGACCCGGCAACAAAATTACCCTGAAGGTAGGCTACGGTATCCTGTTTCTACTTTTATAATTGCTGCCCAAAACCATAATTCATCTCCATACAAACATAAGCATATGCACACCAATACATGCATCACAAGTGGGCCGTAACGGTTTTGGGTACTTTCTGTGAAATCCCATGGAACCTTGGTCGGCGAGGTAGTAATTTATGGTTGCGAGTCGACCGCCGTTTGTTGTTCTTAGCCTAAAACTTTAATCTGGTGAAAATAATACAGAAACATTTGAGTACACGAAGTTAATCATAAAGAGCTTTAATTGTACTTTAGCACCGGCCTCGTGGTTAAATAAAAAAATACGGCTGCTACCGAAATATGAAAGTGCAAAGTGCACAGCACTTACCGTTATCGTGGTAGGTGTTTTTTCTCTCCCTTCGATCTCTTCATCACAAATCTTATGCACTATAAAATATTCTTTTACACAATCCCTACTAATTAAGGGTGGTGAATGAAAAAACACGCGCACTCAGTGTGAAGGGAAACATTAATAAAGCCCATGACTTGCGGCACGCCGAGATCGTCTCGTCCGAAGTTGTTGATTGACTGGTGGCCATTGGGTGGGACGACCTATATAATAAGTGACTCAAACTCTCGACAAACTATTTAACCATATCTTGACTTTTAACCTTTTAACAAAATCCAGGTGTTTATAATACAATGACAAATATTGCTGCATAACTTACCGATACATTTATCTCGTTTAGAAAACGTTACGGTTTGATGAATGTATACAAAGTCATATTTCGAGACAGTAACAATTATTTCTATGATCCGTAGTTGCTTTTCTCATATCCGCAAACAGAGCACTGTAATTAAACAATGAAATGATGGATAAAATATCTAACTGTAAAAGACGCAGATTAAACCTGTCGAACGGTTTTAAACGTGGCTGCAGAGGACGGAATCTAGGAAATAACCCCATGATATGTCAGGCAGCTCAGCAAGATTAATCTTGCCGAATGAGGTGTGACGTCATCCATGACAACGAGCGTGATTTTTGCTTTATAAAATTATACTCTCTTTCGATTACACTCTTTTTACAGTATCAGTATTATAATCATCCTGATACTTAATGTATATCACTTTGATATTTTGTTTTGACGTGACTAAAATAAAAGACGAAAGAAGCTGGAATGTGTGATCGGTGTAGCCCGCGAAAACCGTCGAGTTGATCGACGTAACCTTTGAGAAGATTACTGTAGGTGTATTGTGAGATAGAAATTAATTTTGTTGATTTCAGTGCTCGTTTTCATTACGAAAGTATGTGCAGAAGCCCATTGTTGTTTCACATCTCAGAGTGCAAATTTGCTGGAATTATTTGTACAAAAAACGTAATATGTGCAACCGAATGTGGCTAGTTTTACTGACTGAATTTACGGGTTAACGGCCTCGTGTAAACTACCCAAGTACGTGACAGTTTACAGTGTAATTTACTTCGGCTTATTTGTACTTCATGACGTGTTTTATAAGCTCACTGGATTTATAGTATTGCATGGGCCTTGTTTCCACTCGAATTATAAACGCAATAGGCATGGGATCTCCGATTCACAAATTTTGGGAATACAGGTCTAGACCTATGTGGCCGCTTCATAGTGAGTGGTACAAGTGCAGAGCATTTACTTTTATTGGAAAATGCTCCAACTGACTTGTATTTTCTAGTGAAACTTTATACTCGTTGTATTTTTCTAGTGAAACTTTATACTCGTTGTATTCATAGCACTACAAAAACCTTCATTTCCTACGTAATAATCTTAAGTTAGGTGATATAAAAGCTTCGGCCCTTTCCTGGAGAACGATGTTGCTATTGTGCACCAGAATATAGAGGTAAACTTAAAACGTTTACCTCTATATTTTCGTGTATTTTCCGAAGCACTTTATGCCCGGTTATAAGTAGGCAAAGATACTGCCAGCCCAAGCAGAACTTTAGTCGTTACGGCTGTAAAAGTGTATATATGCGTGGTAGTCTTATGTAGCAATAGCGAACATGTGAAGCTAGGCCACATAGGCCTAGGCTAGGGTATGCTGTATCATACGTTTGATGACAGCTGCCAACAACCACACATACACACACACACACACACACACATCCACATATACGTGGAAACACGCACACATGCACACACGATTCCCGAATGAGCCAGAAAGACTTACCACTTACTGTTACTGTATATCACATTGTGACTGTAGTGAGTTACGATGGCGAAGGAAATGACCCCAGTCACATTTCAAAACACTCGCTGATAACTAGACTAACGCCCCCAAACATTCAGTCCTAGAATGCATGAATTAACCAGTTTAGAGCTGAATAATCTCTTGCAACAAAAGTTGAGATGCTCCCACAAAGAGATAGTTACCTTTTGAAGCGACCCTGTAGTGGGCTAGTGCCATCAGTGCACCTCGTGTGGTGCACCGTAGGTAGTACACTTACGTGTAAGGTTTTGTGCAGCGTCCCTTCGGCCCATAGCTACAACCTCTTTCATTTTACTGTACCGCTATTCATATCAGCACTCTTTCATGTTGCTTTCCACCTTCTCCTAATAATTGCTTCATAGTGCAGCTGCAAGGTTTTCCTCCTGTTACACCTTTTAAACCTTTACTCTCAATTTCCCTTTCAGCACTGATTGACCTCATAGGTCCCTTTGGCCTAAATTTTATATTGCAATATCATCCTCTTAAAACGACAATTAATGTATATATATATATATATATATATATATATATATATATATATATATATATATATATATATATACATACTGTATGTGTGTGTGTGTGTGTATGCATAAATATAAACTGGTAAACTTATGCATAAATATAAACTTTTAATTAAATGGAGTTATTTCAGGGTGAATAACGCAAACCACAACAAAATAAAGGCGGGCAAATATTGAAGCGCCGCACCCAACCCACATTCGCACCTACAGAGAGAGAGAGAGAATTACGTCATCTCACTCGTTCATCAAAGGTAAGAGGAAAGTCAAGATTTTGTTCTCCACAAAACTTGAGTCTTGTTCCTTTCAATTAGCCAAAGGTTTTTCCTTTTTTTCCTCTCTCTCTTCCCAGGCAATGTAAATTAAGGACGATTGTTGTAGACGATTAATATAATGATAAAATAAAAATGATCAAATGAAGCCTAATCTTTATCAGGTTTTATCGTTACAAGTAAATATATGCAATTAAGCTTAATTTCTCTCATTTAGCTGAAGCGGACGGTGACTTTCATCTTAATAAAGATATAACTCAAAAGATTTCTTCAAGTACAATTGTTAGGTCCTGATACTAACACTGCGTAAGATGCATATAGACATATATTTAATTGCATATATCACTAATAACTTTGTATCTTGGTTGAGTTTCATACAAATGGATTAATTAATAAATGTAAGTTGTTAACCACCAATAGATTCCGTTATACGCTAGTACAAATAAAGATAAAGCACGATCATTACAAAACCCACATTGAAAATACAATAAGGCACAATGCTTTTTAGCTTCCTTAATGTGGAGCCTATAACTAAGAGTTATTTGGAACGTATCTGATCATACTTGCCTTGGGGGCTGATTGAAAAAGGATGCTCATTTGAGGAGCTGTGTAGCACATTCATTGGAAACAGATAGCTCCAATATTTACGTCCTTATTTAAATGTATAGTATCACTTAACGGTTTTCGAAGAGAACGGTAGACCGCAATATACCCTTTGTTTATTGCATTGTTATCTAAGGATTCTCTCTCTCTCTCTCTCTCTCTCTCTCTCTCTCTCTCTCTCTCAATTTCAGGATTAGGTGGTAACTACTATGTGAAAAGCTGTAGTGCCTTCACACTTTTTATGCTCTTATAGGTTCGGTTTTAATTTTTGGTAGGCTAACAGTACAAGCCCTTTTAGTTTTCTGTAAAAGGAAACTATTGTGCCGGCTTTGTCTGACTGTCCACAATTTTTCTGTTCGCCCTCAGATCTTAAAAACTACCGAGGCGAGAGAGCTGCAATTGGTATGTTGATCATCCACTCGCTGTCATCAAACACCAAATTGCAGCCCTCTAGTCAAAGTAGTTTTTATTTCATTTAATGTTAAATTTAGTCATAATAGTGCATCTGGCAAGGATATAGGACAGGCCACCACCGGCCTGTGATTAAAATTTCATGGGCCGCGGCTCATACAGCATTATACCGAGACCGCAAAAGACGCATCTATTTTCAGTGGCCTTGATTATGCGATGTACAGAAAACACGTTTGCGCCGAAGTTTCTTCGGCGCATTTTTTACTTGTTTTATCATTCTTCCAGTCATAGCTTGTCTCTCCTGTGATACATGAAGCTTAAAGGTGTTAATATTATAATTCCTGTCATACCAGGAATTTTCAAAACATGACAAATATTGCTACTCTGATGTTTGTTTAAGATAACGTCATTATATTTAACTTTGCAATAATTAATGCTGAACAGCATTAATTATTCTAGGCATATAATTTAGTGCAAACAATAATTTATTCAGATCTCTATAACAACCTCCAAACAAATGAGAGATTCCTTTAACATCAATTTAGATACAGTATAAATTGGAGAAGGTGAAAACTGCATTTGAGAATGTATTATAATAGTTTTCTAATTTAAAGAAAATTGTGGTCATGAGAGCCCTATGCATTAGGCAAATTTTCCTTTATGGGTTGTTTAGGATTATGGCCTAGGATACATTTTATTTTTTTTTTGGCTAAATCATAGAAGATTTTAAAACCAGCAGCGTTTGATGTACAGTATGTTAAAGATTCACACATTCTTACGGAATATCCTTCTTCATCTGTTAGAATGGGATGGTTAATGATATTGTACATAGTTTTACAGGGGAATAGAAAAGCATGTATAGCTAGACTGAAGGTGAAGTTCTTTTTTTTTTTTTTCTTGGATTCAGTTTCCAGAGGAAATCATTTAAAAACTAAATAGAAAGTCAACATGTTATTCGTCCATCGAATGGGTTTTGAATTTATACAAACGTAGAATTTAAATGCTTTTTACAGTAATTCGACTTTGACCAAGCCTTGCAATTATCTCTCTCTCTCTCTCTCTCTCTCTCTCTCTCTCTCTCTCTCTCTCTAAATTCAGAAAAGATTGAAAATAGCATGGGATGAGTAGGTTCAACATGAATAGATAGATAGAACGTATGCCATTATGTGCATTATCTGTGCCCTTAACTTCTCGAATTCTTCACAATTTTTTGGACACAATTGTCACTGCAAAGCCTTAGATCCAAATGCAACTCATTCTGATGTCCGTAGTAAGATTCTAACCCGCATCCAGAGTATCAGAGCGAGGTCACGCTGCCGACCTGCCCAAACTTAATACATACATACATATATATACACATATATACATATATAATAAAGAATAAAGCCCAAAGGAAAGGAAACACTGGAGTGCTGCGAGGCCTTTTCGACTGTCTGCTAAGTAAGGCCTCATAGCCTCCAATGTTCCTTTCAGCGTGAATTATCTTTATTTTTATATTCGACGTTCAAATTTTCGTGATTCAGTTATACATACATGCATACACACATATATATATATGTATATATATATGTTATTGTAATATATATATATATATATATATATATATAAATATATATAATATATATATATGTATATATATATGTGTGTGTGTGTATGTGTGTGTAGTTCCACTTTGATAAGTTCACTGTATCCTTTCGGAGGTTCACAATATACGTAAATCACGCACTGCAGAGGGAAAACATAAGCGTAAGCAGACGCTCGTGCGTATATGTATCGTCCTTTCATGCGGATACACGACGACATTACATATTTGCGGATATGCATGCACTTGACACTAGAAAATGTTCGAGTAACACTGCATGACGTGCAGTAAAATTGGTAAATGCACGACACGCCAGAAATCTTATTCCAAGCAACTTCAAAAAAAAAAAAAAAAAAAAATTGCTTCTAAGTGTGAAATATTAAATGTCACATCTCATGGCACTTCAATCTTTTCAAATTTAGAAGTACAGAGAGAGAGAGAGAGGAGACAGACAGAGAGAGAGAAGAAGAGAGACGGGCAGAGATCAGAAATGTTTTGCAAAATAGAATACAATTATTTAGAGTACTTTACATTTATACTCACACATCATATGTATACACACACAGACACACACACACACACACATATATATATATATATATATTTTGTTGCTTTACATATATATATATATATATATATATATAAATATGTGTTTCTGCGATATATGTGCCCGTGTGCTTCTGCTTATGTGCATGTTCATATATAACATTAAATTAAATTAATCATCCCAATATGTAAAATGGGGAAAAGCACGTTAAACGAAGAAGAAGAAACAACACATGATTTTTTGTAAAAGAAAAAATAATTGGTTTTGCACTTTTTTTTTTATCTTACATCCGCCTACATTCTCACTATCAAGGAAACTATTCCCAGTCAGCACAGCCAATCTGGATGTAACAAGATAGGACAATATCAGCATCTTTGGTCTTATACATATTTGTTGAAATTTGTCGTGGCAAAATACCCAGAGGAAGTGAGGATTGCAATTAGCAATGGTAGATAATTCTTTTTTGATAAACAGGAACATAGATCAAGTACTTAACCATTGAAAAGCAAAGGAAAAATACATTTTTTGTACATGATACAAATATTATGATATATGAACCTTGAATTTCTTAGTGTCAATAACTCGTAAAATATGAAGAAAAGAAAAGAATATGCTACCTAATTGCAAAAAATGGGAAAACATTCCACTAGTTCTTGTTTTTCTTATTGAGCAGAAAGAATAGATAACACAGTCCCTCACAAAGTGCCTACTGAAATGATATTGGATTTGCCTCCGTACTTTTTTATTTTTACTAAATGGGAATAAGGGGTTGGGCGAAGGGACGGGGAGGGGAGGGAAGGGGAGAGAAAGAAGAAGGCCACCCGAATTCAACCCTTATTCATGATTTCCGTAGAACCAAGCATTTCCATTTAAATAGCTTTTATGCAATACGTTCTTTGTTGTTATGCAGATGAGCCTGTTCTCGGGGGAGCCTATTTTGACGAAAAAGAACAGGAAAATGACACGATTTGCATAAAAGATTTTCACTGAATGACTCCCTCGTAACTCGGCGTACTTTTTTTTTTCCCAGGACTTTACTAAATGGGTATTAATTTGGAAAGTGTTCACGTGAGAAAAAATATAAAATGTATTAATCGGTTGGCTTTCAGCGTCGTCTCCCTATATTGCTACCGAGTCTTCAGAGTAACTTATTACTTTTAGATCTTCGTAACACAAGTATTATTTTCACCCATTTAGCAGTTGGCATGAATTCTGACACCCACACCCCATTATTATATATATATATATATATATATATATATATATATAAATATATATACATACATACATACATACATACATATATATACATACGAGCACACCCCGAAAATCTGAAACTATATTTTTCATCGTATTATGTCCCATAAAACCTAAATTTCCTTTCTCTTTCATCAAGACTTGAGAAGGATGTAACGCTTCTCGTATAGCTAACATGGTTTCCGTTCTATGAGGCGATAAGTTTAAAGTTTGAAAGGAGGAAAATAAGAAATAGAGCCACATTTTTTCCCCAGTTTACTTGTTTCCATTAATCCCCTACAAATTTCTGTTGAAACTCTGCAGTTTGATAGGTTGCGTTTCATTTTACAGATTCAATTATTCTGAATCCGTTATATATATATACATATATATATATATATATATATATATATATATATATATATATATATATATATATATATATATATATATATATATATATATATATATATATATATATATATATATATATATATATATACATATATACAGTATATAATCATACACCTCGCACATATATGTGTATAAATATATGTGTGTGTGTGTATATAATTATCTTTTAACAAAAAGTTCATAAAACAAAATTGTCACAAAAAAATTCTTTTGACTGACGGAACTCAATCTCGTTCCACAGTGAATTTAGACTGTTGGCAGTGACAGCACATTTATAAGGAAAATGCAGGTGGCTAATAACGACGCTGGTAGGATGAAAACGGTTGGCATCCCTTGATGCAAAAGGCCAATTCGTTATGGTTTCAATCTTCTTTATCTTCTTTATGGGTCGAGTCTGATGACTGGATCCGCTGGAAAATTCGGTTAAGAATCGGTCGAAATATCTGTTTTTGTATGAATTTGCTTACATCGACCCATCCAGCTACACGGAATGGGGATTAGTGTGAAAGCTGACTCAAGTGTATCATATTGACAGTCGGGCTGGAATAAAGCCGCGTTACGGCGTCGGTTCTGTCCAGTCACCCACAGTAGAGGCATGACGAAGGTGTTGCGATGTTTCGATGATCCTTCGAGTAGTCTCCAGTCCCAGGAGTTGCTTGTATGACCAACATTAAAGCAATTTCCGGACCACCGGACACCCACCCCAAAACATTACTGGGACATTTCTGCCCTAAAATGAAAGACTGAAGTATCTGCAAAAATACAAAACTGATAAAAATGGTAGATACTCCCTTGCCTTACCACTGATTTTGCAGATACTGCAAATGGGGCCCTCTAAATACTCGTGGAGAGCGTTGAAGAATCATTCTGAAACTGCAGTAGCTTGTGTATTAGTATTTCACGAGCCCAATAGGTGGCATATCTCAGTTTCGAAAATTTTTCAGATACTGATAAAATAGGAAAGGTGCAACGTGCATTCATTTCGATCTGACAACCAACACCACGTACTTAGCTATTCATTCCCCATCGCTGACTGAATTACTTAAATGTTAACGTCATGGATCTTTTATTTTTATAAATAGCCCTTTTCTTGCATTTATGTTCATTCTCTACAGACAAAGGAACTGATGCAGTTCAAAAAGTGTTGACTACTTTGTTACTTTTTAAACACAAAAGATTGGTCATTTGCTTGTCCAGGTACCTGATGAAGAGAGAGTGTTTCTACCAGCTTTTAAGAATATGTACTCTCTCTCTCTCTCTCTCTCTCTCTCTCTCTCTCTCTCTCTCTCTCTCTCTCTCTCTCTCTCTATATATATATATATATATATATATATATATGTATATATATATATGTGTGTATGCATATATATACATATATATATGTGTGTATATATATGTATAATACTATGATTCTTATTCTCTCTCTCTCTCTCTCTCTCTCTCTCACACACACACACACATAACTACACACATAATTTATATATATATATATATATATATATATATATATATATATATATATATATATATATATATATATATATATATATATATATATACAAGCATTAAGCTTCAAAACGTCCTTTAATATCAATTCGCTCTACGGAAATAATATATTTTCATATATGTTTTGCCGAGGGGAATTTTTAGTTGATAATAAGTTCGTCGTCCCGTGGTCTCGAACCAGCGAAGGACAAGAACTCAGGACTACAGTGACGCCTTAACCCACAAAGCCAACAAACGAGCCCACAAGGACAGACGAACTTATTATCAACTAAGCCAACCTCATTTGGCCTTAAAATCCCTGATTCTTGATCCTTCGCTGGTTCAACCCACACGACGAACTAATATCAACAGAAATTTCCTTCTTCTTTATATATGAAAATATATTTCGAGTAAAGCAGTGTAGTAAATAAGTTAAGCTTTGAAATATATGAATCAGTGATAATGATAAAATTTCATATATATATATATATATATATATATATATATATATATATGTATATATAATATATATATATATATATATATATATATATATATATATATATATATATATATATATATATATAATGCTATGATTCTTGTTCTCTCTCTCTCTCTCTCTCTCTCTCTCTCTCTCTCTCACACACACACACACACACACACACACAGATATGCCTACACACTCAAATTTATACATTCACGTAAATATCTGTGGTTGCAAATACGTGATAACACTTTAAATAAAAAAAAAAAAGAGGCTGGCAAACACTACCGTTGAGGAACCAAAATACAGATGACAATCGCCACGGGAACGTTTTATCGCCAAAACGTTTACCATTTCAGGGATACAAGGGTGACTTCAAAATCGACGAACCAGAATTCTCGGGGAAAAATTTTGGCCCCCTTAAAGCGTTATAGAGGACTCACGATAAACGACGCCCACTATCATAAATGAAACGCCGACAGCACAATATCATCACCATTATTGACGTTATTTATGTAACGTAAACGTTACCTTCAATAACAGTGACTCCATCTTACATTTTCTTCCCTGTTTTCTTCGCCTCATTTCATGATCCATAAAAGATAACGAATGTTTTGGGAGCAGATTCCGGAAACCTCACACACACAGGGCGGAGTGTATTTTCAGGGGTTCTTGGTAGTTTGACTCTGTGCATGTAATGTTTGGAACGTACGAATGGCACCCATCTTTCCTGTGTCGAAGGTCAGAGGTTATTTGTGAAAATAAGGATAGTATAAACTTTACGGGATTACAATGTGATAGGCTTTAGATTGTAGGAGGCAGTCAACAAAAAGCTCCTGTCTGTTTTCAAGGACAGCAGGTTGCAGGAACTTTACAAAAATCCGTCTGGATTTTTGGTTCGTTTCCATTCATGTCTCATTAATGGGAAAATTAACCAATTACCTGGTGCATTATGAACTGAACAGGTGCATCTGGTCCCTACGCCCATACACGAATAACAATAACTTTTTCCACAGAACAATGAATAGCAATAAATGTTTACTTTATTCATCATAGCATTCTTACATATCACATACGCTGAATTAGTGATAAATAAAAAATTCTAGGATTCACAGTAACTAGAATCGCATCAAAGATGAATTTCCAGGACATAAAAAAAAGTCGTAGTTCGATTATGCAGCCCTTATCAGTTTTCCTTGAATCTATCTAGACTATTTTTATCGGTTAGCCTCTATGATAAACAGTTTATGTAAGCTTGGATAAATACGACGCCTATAATTGCGTAGAGGAGTCGAATAAAATTTTGAACAGTTTCCATCTACGACCTTTACCCTATAGAAGCCTTTCCCTTATAACTAGATTAGATTATTGCTGACGAATCCAGCAACAGAACTCCAAGGCTATAAGTTTGTCCAAGGAGACTTATCGCTAATGAGAAATGAGATGTTATTTCCGAAATGAAATGGGACGCTATCTCTATAGTAATCATTATATATCTTATTTATCGATCGCAGACTTGGCTAATCAGCTACACGGCAAGTTTCTACTTATTTTTCCTCTCCTGATCTTCCCTGTCCTTGTCACATAAAAGGAGAAGGAATAGCTTGAGAGGGGACATTAAAAGAATTTTGTAGGAGCGGGTCATTTATTAGGACAGGAAGTTATGTAACGTGTAATGGGAAATGCCAAAACTTCATCACATTGATAAACTGCACGACGATAAGGGGTAAGGCACGTCTTCAATTCGGAATGATGTGATGACAACAAGTAAAGAAATAAATCAGGAATCCTGCATTAAATATTCGTGTCTCAGATTCTCGAGAATTTGGAACTGCATTTTTCTTCTGTAATAATGAAAACTTAACATTTACGCGAGAGGTTTTAACTAACGCAAAATATTTTCCCGTCCTATTTCACTTCCATAAATTGATTAGTAAGCGAATAAGGTTAATCAAATGTTCAATTCTAGAAATATTTTCTTATATCTTTTCATCTTATTTTGAACGTAAAAAGTAAAATGATATCACCGTTTTAGCTAAAATGCTCGTATAAAATATACTGAAGAATTGTCTCTTAATTCTGCTCATTTAATTTGCGTTTAGAATATTTGTAAAAGGAGGAAGCGGGCGTATAAATCACTAATTAAAAAAAATAATGCTGACTGAGCCGTAGCTGAGGGTACAGTTTTCATTGCAGCCCTTCATTCGTTTTCCTTTACAGACTTGTACCCTCCGGCTTGCGACCCTGGTCTCTGTCTTTATATTCTTTCCATCTATTCCTTTTACTCTGCGTCCTCAGAATTCGCAAGTTTTATTCCTTTTTCTGCCTTTTACTTGTATCCGTTCGTGGATAGATTTTGTAACTGTTTTCATGTGAAAAATAGATAACATGATTTCTAGGAGTGCATCAAATTAGTAACTGGGGAAATTCATTGAAACCAAGAGCTGTTTGGACTTGATTATATATATCATTAATAACGTTGGCAATAACAATTTAAAAATAGGGAGAAAAAGTGATAGCACCCCATGCCGTAGATGTTAATTTGTTTTGAGTGCACTGATCGTAAACTCCAGTAACTTTTGCCATCAAAATGCTGAACAAAAAATCCCTAAAACTCAGTGAGATTTATTCTTAGCCTTTTCCTTTTTCCTTTGTCAGGTGCCGAGATTAACGATCGCTCGGTAAACTTCAATACTCACGTCTGCGCCTCAATTCATTCAAAGGACCCTCTTGGAATTCGGAAAGCGTCGCCCACCTTTCCTCACAGATGCTCTGCGGCACGAGTCAGCAGCCTTCCGTCTGGGTTTTGCCTTTCTTTCGCCAGCTTGCAAAGGTATGTGTACCCTAAAGTTATTAACGACTGGATTTGCTAAGGGACCCACACAATTAAACATTTATTGTGTGAATCTCCAAACTGTAATCTGCAGCGAACATCAAGTTCTGGAAATTTTGTCAGAAACTTCAACATATGAAATTAACCCAAGTATAAAGATTTTTCAAAAATTTGTAATTTAATCGACAAAATATAAATAAAAATACAAATAAAAATAAATCTTTCGGGCAAGTCCTGTGAGAGATGATGATCAGCTCAGTGCAGTGGCCTGGTAAAACTGTTTTAATAATAAATATAATATGGGCACATCAATGCTGAGATCTAGGCATGTGATTATCAGGTTCTATAAATACGAGTCCGTTGAGTTCAAACACTTAATAATGCATCTCCATCGTCAGAGGTGGGGAAGGGGTTGGGGTTGGTGTTTATCTCGATCGAAGCTATAAATACGTGAATTAAACAGCTATTGCTATTATGAGCTTGAATAGATTATCGTTCTCCTCGTCCAGGTGGTGGGCTGAGCAAACGTTCTTCTCGGTCTTATCGCCGATATGTGCACAAATCTTACCTGAGAACGATAATTTATTCATTAATGTGCACACCCACCCACACACACACACACACACACACATACACACACACACACACACACACACACACACACACACACACATATATATATATATATATATATATATATATATATATATATATATATATATATATATATATATATATATACACCTCTGGTTTCTTGTAATATAAGTGTAGGGTATGGAACTACAAACCGCACCAGCCATTTGACACCCTCTTTTGAAAGCATGTCTACTATGAGACTTAGGGGGTGTCTTCTGCCAAGTAGTGAGCCGTACTCTTACAAATGACTTTGCACATTACCTTCGGAAAGAACGTATTAGCATCGATGACAAATATTGAGGGCTGAGAATGAAATAACTGAATGACATGAGATCAGAGAAAAGATACTTCAGGAGAAAATTCCGCTTGGAATCTGATATTCTTCTGGCAGAACAAACCATTAATGACAAGATGAGAACTAAATGATAAACAATATGCTGAAAATATTCACATATCAGTTGCGAGTTTCTTGCATTTCTGTTGCCTGACTACAAGTTCCATTCTATCGTGAGGCCACTATAGCCCCGTGTCTGAGAGGCTAATAGCTTTCTTGCCGCATCAGACCTTGATAACATTATACCGTTTCATCATTTAATCTTCTTGACCATCACGAAGAGGTTTTATGGTTCTTACCCAATGACATTTCCACTGTCCTTTGATGAAAACTGTAATTCTCTATTTCTCTGTTTCGCAAAATCATATATACACACACACACATACACACACATGTACACATATATATATATATATATATATATATATATATATATATATATATATATATATATATATATATATATAAATGTATATATAATATACATGTATATATATAAAATGTATATATAATATATATATATATATATATATATATATATATATATATATATATATATATATATATATGTATGTATATATTATGTATGTTTAGTGTGTATGTATGTGCGCATGTGCATGTGTGTGTGAGAAAATGTCTAGCCTAACACCGTTGTATGAAATTTAAAAGACCCACAAATGAACGAAAAACCGTATATTTCGATTAACAGTACTTCACTCATAATCACTGGCAGATGTGGATTGTAAACAGGTAACAAGAGTATTAATATATAATAAGCAGGTACGGTATAACTACGTTGCTGGCTTAGAAATGGCCATGATCTTGTTATGCAATAGGTCAATCTGTCGTTGATTTGTTCCACTTGGGTCGAACCTTGTGGGCGGATCCGTTGGAACACTGGCTTGTGAGTGGCTAAAATTAACCTCGTCGTCAAATTAGATTTACACTACCCTCCTGAGAGGTTCATATTCTTGGTTTTACTGAGGACGGCGGGTTCCAGACCCTTTCTTCACTTTTGAAAAACATCTTGGCCTTACTCCACATTATGGCATGGCCAGTATCTCTCGTGTGCACGAAAATCCCCGAGCTCACTGATTAAAATCTTACTGGTAGTTTTTACTCCATTAATCTTAGCAGGCTCTATCTGCCAGTCTCCTCCACATAAATTGAAGTAAAGATTTTTTTTTACATAAATATACATTGATAAATGAACTACCGATGCTTTTAGGATGGCGAAGAATAAACAGATTGTGCTTGTTTTTTTTTAAAGTTTGGTTGCTTCTTTGATGTTTTCTGCATATGATAGTTTTATCTTATTGTTAATGTCTATTTTTATTATAGTCTGGGGGGCGGAGTTTGCAGTATATTTTGTTCACCTTGTTGATAGCATTCTCGATAATCCATGCCTAGTCGAATAATTGGATCAGATGTTGATGAATCGCCTCAAATTGTTTTTCCCAAATAACCCGCCCGAAAATACAATTAATCCCAGTGAGATATAGATTGAAGAAATCCATGATCTTTACTGAAACCCTCATGATATATCTGAAAGTGGATACAGGAAACGGTGCAGATTGTCTTCCCACATATGATGAAGGCATAATATGCATGTTCTCTTAAGCTCGGAAGGGTAATGTTTTCATTTCATGGTAACTTTTATAAACAAAAACTTGAATGTGATATTGACAGCAATCTCTCACAACTTCTAGTTAACCTTTACGTGGAATATTTTGAAAAAAATATATTGTTTTGGTATCCATTAAATATTAAAACATAAGGTGACTTAGATACTGTATGATATCTCTCCATTCTTGGTCAATAGTTATGGAGATTTCAACTAGTGCTCAAAAGGCTAAATACACTAGCGCCATATTAAGGTAAAAACTGAATAGGGAAAAGATGGTAAAAATAATCTTCTTATATAATAAAACAAGATAACACAGAAAGTATTCCTTCATCTTACTGACTGCAATCTATTTCTTGTAAGGGATAGAATATCACCTCTTAGGTATCTACAAAGTATTACGATATCATTCGTTACCTTCGGAAATAATTACTTTATCCGACATGCATTATCGACGAGGCTGTCTACATAGTGAGCAAAATATCCTATAGAGGCTCCAGAAATAACAAACAATAGACTTTAACGATAAGGCAAAGCTACTTTGAGTTAAAGAATTAAAAAAAGTAACTGATCACCAAAATCTGACAATATTTTCATTTTCACAATCCTAAAACCATCTTTAGTTCGCTTATAAATGCATCTTGAAATAAAAAAAAACAGGCTGATGCCAATGTTTGTGGAATACCAGGGAATAACTGTACTTTAATTTCAGTCATCAATCACCTTTTCACGGGCGTAAAAAGTTTTGGTATGTAATTAAGTTTTCACCACCACAAACAAATGCCAATGCTAAAAGAAAAAACGGACATTATCAAAGTGCCATTTCATTATTCTACTCTCTTCCCATCCTCTCTTACACCCGGCTATATTTAGTTACCAAAACAGAACCTCGTAAATCATTATGCATTTTATTCTCTGAAGCTTCTTTACTTTTTTTTTCTTTGATTGTCTCCTGCCAGTCCTTTTGCCGCTGGAATGTCAATATTTCAGATCGATGAGCAAAGTCCCGCTAAGGAGACTCCGAGAGATTATCATGACATTCGAGTGTTTGCTTGGTCTGAGAAATACCACCTATGATAACGCTTCTGCTAAAAATAGTGGTCTTTTCCCTCCCCGACTCCCTAATCTCTCTGTCTCTCTCTGTCAGAGTAATATATATATATATATATATATATATATATATATATATATATATATATATATATATATATATATATATATATGTATGTATGTATGTATGTATACGTGTGTGTGTATATGTGTACATGCACACGTATGTATATATATATATATATATATATATATATATATATATATATATATATATATATATATATATATATATATATATATATATATATATATATATATATATATATATATATATATATATATATATATATATAATCCAGCAATACACAATCTTTCCACTTTCCCTTTTAACTAAGGTTGACTCAAAAATAAAGAACAATGATTATTATCTATATATTCGGACCCTCTGTGCAGCAAGCCTCTTAACACCAGCCTCTTCATACTTCTTAGCAGAAACCCTGTACACACACTGCTCTGTTCACTCATATCTTGCATACAGTCTCTCCCCTCCAGGATTGTGAAGACTCATTTCGTTTTGTGACTCGCCTTTTCTGCCACCTACCTTCATCCAGTAAATATATGGTGTAACAAGTGTTTAAGAGTAAATATACTCTTAAATTCTTATTACACCGTCCATAGTACCATTCACTGCTTCACCTTCCTTACCTTTTTGCCATCATAGCCTTACCCTTGGTCACGATTACTCCTCAACTCCCTCCTCTTGCAAACGCTTTCGACCTCTTCCGCTGACCTCGGCAGTTTCCTTTCTTAATTCTAAAGTGGCTGTATTATCTGCAAACATCAGCCACTCCACACTCCATTTACGTCCAAACTTCTTAACCCACTATTTGCACCTGTATCTTCTGTTCTGTCTTTAACCTCTGGCATGATTCAGTTTATAAAGATATGAAACAGCCATGGAGACTTAACAAACCTTATCATAGCCCAGCTTCTACACCAGACTAGTCACTCTCCCTAATGAGCTCCTAAAACGTTCTTTACTTCCATCATGAATACATTTTTCTATTGTTCTCAGAAGTTTACCCTCTATGCCTTAAATCCTCAGCACCCTCTGCATTGCCTGTCTAACAGTTCTGTCACAGGCTTTTTATAAGTCTATGTATGCCCCAATTGGATTTTCCCCTTTACCTAAAACTTCTTGCATAACTGTTTCAAATCGAACCCCTTGGTCCTGCCATACACTTTCTCTGGCATACTTCCTAATTTTATGTCCATTTATCTTAGACAAAAGAACAAATGCAACTCTCAGCCATTCCTTAGGGTCGTTTTCCTCATCCACACATAACCTTGCACACCATAGTCAGCCACCAATACTTATACCATACTGCACATCTCACTTGTAATCCCATCAGCTTGTTCTCAATCAGCAGATAAAAAATCACTCCACAATGAAGATGAAGGAGAAACCAGGAAGGAAATAATCCCATTTCGCCTCCATCAGCCTCTTCGGGGGAGATATATATATATATATAAGAACTATATATAATCTTCATTGTGGAGTGCATATATATATATATATATATATATATATATATATATATATATATATATATATATATATATATATAGATAGATAGATAGATAGATACATAGATAGATAGATAGATAGATAGATAGATAGATAGATAGATAGATAGATATAAATAGAAATAAAAATATAGTTATAAATAAAAAAATAAAAAAATAAAAAGCTCTACATTTTTTTCCCATCTTCAAGTCCCGTGATTACCCTCCATATTTAGTTAACATTCAGGGCAACAATCATTATCAAACTTCGCAAAACCCCTTCCACTCTTATATCATTCAGCTTTGTCTCTCTCCTATCTATCACATTGAAGAACTCTTCAAAATATTCACTATCGGTTCAGGAATGTATTATCTTTAGACATCCTGTCAACTCTTCAGTTTTTATTCTGATTCACATTCGCTCATTAATATTTCCCCCTCAATAAATTCCTCATTAAATAACATCTTAATCTTCCCGCAGCCATTGCGCACCTTCTCCCTTAGTTATCTTATGCCTTGTTGTTCTTTTTCATATTCTTCTGACCACCTTATCAATCCTTCTGTATTCCTACACGCAATCCTCCTTTGTGCCTTGCAATTACACCTCACATAATCTCCTTTCTCCCTCCACAAAACCACTCATAAAATAATCCCTAAATATGCTGCTTTTTTATTCCCTATTCACAATTTCCTAAAGCTACAAACACTCCATAATTCTTTCCTGGAATTTTACACCCTTTCCGTATAGTGTTTAAACTTGAATGTATTCAACGTTAGCCCATTTTTCATTCATCTTTTCCCTATTTACTCGCCTTATTTTCACCTTATTAAACTAACTTGTGATTACCCTTACTGCTACGATTTCAAACATTTCCCTCCAACCTGAAACTTTATCTTGCTCATCTTCACTTTAGCTCAGGCCAAGTAATGATCAGATTGACCACCAGTCATTCCCCATTTTTCCTCTTTACACTATCACACACATGGATTATACATATATATATATATATATATATATATATATGTATACAGTATATATACAGAGTAGTTACTAAGGTAACGTAAGCTGTGACCGCTGGGTTTAAATTCAACTGAATCCGTTTCTTCGAATTAAGTTTCTATTCTTCAATGAGAATCACTGTCGTTTATGGATATATTCATTTACTGTCCCTCTATTGATACAGTTCACAGTACTACATATGCTGTTCCTGGCGTCAAAACTGGCTTCGAGACCATGTTAACCAAGTCTAAAATTGTAAGTTTACTTTCTCAAACAAAGAACAGAGTACGAAAATTTCGTCGGTTCCGCCTCGACAGTGAGAAAGAAATCTTCAATGTTACACACACCGCGAATAACACATTCCACATCTAACCTTCTTTTCTTTCCTCTGTCTCTCTCTCCCTCTCTCTCCTCTCTCTCTCTCTCTCTCTCTCTCTCTCTCTCTCTTTACAGAGTTTTGGGCGAAAGTATCTGATTTCATGAACAGGTCACAT
>NC_089791.1:38014882-38022382 GCF_040412425.1 Macrobrachium rosenbergii
AGCAATCAATCTGCGTACGCAAAATTTAATGCAAACAAATGTATTTTTTTCTTACTTGTTTGAAAAACTGGCTCTTTTCAGATATTTAACATTGAAACTTTCAATTAATATGTTCTCTGTATTAATTTGAAGGATGATTCGGTATATAATACATGATTTTTTTTTATTAGATTCTATTTAAGCATAAAAGAAAAATCGCCAGTGACGTATGCTTAAAAGAAGTGTGCCATTTTAGATTAACTCGTTACAAGTAGAAATCCAGTGTTTAACTCTCGTTTTTGCAAGTATCCCTCTTAAGTAAAGAGCCCAAGCAACATCTTAAGCTTTCTTGAAAGTAGGTCATGTACAATCCTCGCATTATTTTCCTTTACATTACCACTTGAATTATTCTGGTTTATTTTCAACGCCTTTCTTTTAGCATCTTTTCAAGATCACCATCCTATAATCTTAATTAATTCGGGTCAAGTCTAGTAATTATTTAAGTGAAACGCAAGCGTGAGATGTTAGACAAACAGCTTTGACTCTACTTATCTCCTGTGCCTGGCAAAAGACTGAATTTTTCATTAAACTAATCGCATTCTCTGAGTAATGCACGCAATGTAATGACAATAAACTTTAGCAGAAAGTAATATTTCGAGCCAGTAATTTATGTCAGCTTATCCTATTGGAGTTTTAGAATACAGGCACAAAATCGCACGATCCCGTTGTCCACGCGGCAGCCTTTCCTTCGCGAGTTGTAAGCATCTAGATTCCACATGCACAAAATCGCACGATCCCGTTGTCCACGTGGCAGACTTTCCTTCGCGAGTTGTAAGCATCCAAATTCCAGGAGACAAACACGAAGCTCCGTTCCTCTGAGACCACACATTTCACAGGGCATTTTCCAGGGTCAGTTCGCTTGGGCTATCTGCTCTGTGTGATTTTTCCTTCCACTGAGACGTTGGCAAAAGTATCTTTTTATTCAGTTTCAAAAATCCTGTTAAATTTGTTTGTCCCTTACACGAAGGAAATAAAAAGTTGTTACTGTATTCTTTCCAACGCGTCAGCGTTCGGATTATAAAAGTACTCGAGAAATACTGAATATTATCTCGAACTCTGTGACCTCGTCCTTCTGAAGATTTTTTTACTCCGTCAATCAAATTGAATCATATCAGTGATCGCATCTGCTTTTTGTTAAATGCATTTTAAGGAGTTTTCCAATATGTTTCATAACAACTAAATGGGATATTGTCAAGAGTTATTACTGAGAATGTTCCAGTGAAAGATTTTATCACTGGGGGGGGGAGCTGGCAGTAATCTAAGAAAGATTAAAATTATGAAGATTATAGCAACCGGGAAGACGAGGCAATGAATGCTAATGTAAAATTTGAAAGAATGGAGTGGTTTATTCATATATGTATTTTAAAACGAATATCGCAGATGATGGTAAGACGAGGTAAGTCACAGACAAGGGAAGCATAGCAGGTATGAGCAAAGATTGGGAGGAAAATGAGTGACTGTAAGAGTCAAGCTGGGGATGTACAATGCGACTATTGAGTAACTTCTCCATCGTGATAGTGAAGCGCGAATGTTATATGCGAATGAAAGAGAAAAGATTAAAAAGATTAAAGCTGTTGAGGTGAACATTTTTCATACCGTGTACAACGTAAGCAGAAAAGTAATGGCTAGAAACGTGGAAAAAGTTAAGTATACCTTAGTTTAACCAGACCACTGAGCTGATTAACAGCTCTCCTAGGGCTGGCCCGAAGGATTAGATTTATTTTACGTGGCTAAGAACCAATTGGTTACCTAGCAACGGGACCTACAGCTTATTGTGGAATCCGAACCACATTATAACGAGAAATGAATTTCTATCACCAGAGGTAAATTCCTCTTATTCTTCATTGGCCGTTCGGAGATTCGAACTCGCGGCCAGCAGAGTGCTAGCTGAGAACGGAACCTACTCTCCCAACAAAGAACTGTAGAGATGTGGAGGTACAGTAGAAGGTGAAAGGTTAGCGGATGTGAAGGGCTGGCTCAGATTACTTTGTGACAGTTCGGTCATGGAGAGAGAATGGGGGACAATAAGTTGAAAAAACATTGACAATTCATAAGTGATAGTAGGAAGGAGGTGAGGAAGACCGACAAAGTTCTGGATAGATGGTTATACTAGTTAGCAGAGCAATAGGTGTAAATGGGTTCAATGCCTTGGTGATGATTCTACCTTGTAGGTATATGAAGCGGCCGACGATGTGGAAGTTTCTGCACTTAATGCATAAGTGTGGTAGAGACTAGTCTGGCGATTTCTCACGGAAGCCACTTCACTGTTAAGGTCCCCATCTAAATATACATTTATATATATATATATATATATATATATATATATATATATATATATATATATATATATATATATATATATATATATATTTATATATATATATATATATATATATATATATATATATATATATTTATATATATATATAATATATATATATATATATATATATATATATATATATATATATATATATATATATATGTATATTTGTATATATATACATATATGTATGTGTGTGCGTATGCATTTGTATTTACAACGCTTCTGAGTACAATCTTGGCTCCTGATTTGGACATATACCACTCTCATATCTTTCTTTTTCTCTCAGCCCTCCTAATATTAACTACTTTCGTGTTTACGTCCCATAAAGAAAACAAATATCTTTTGGAAAAAACTCGAAAAGAGGTCTTGGAGGCGGGAAGGAGATAACTAACGAACCAGTAAATTGATTATGGTACCCTACAGAAAAAAAAATGAAAAAAATGACTTCTAAAAAAATCTATTAAACGAACGTCATACATGGACTCTAAAATGTAAGTATTATTTGAAAAAGCTATGGCTGGTTAAAATTGAAATGATAATTTTTATGTCGTATTTGAAAAATTGAAGAGTGGTTGCTACAATTATTTGCCGAGTACCAATTAGGGTGTCCATTCAATTAATGGAACGGTCAGGTATCAGGCTCTAATTATTTATCTATTTCTTTGTTCATATGTTTCATTATTTGTTTATTTAATAAATAGAGTATCAATCGGACTCGATATAAGAGTAAAATCCTCCGTTCAACAGCTGAACTCTAAAGATCATTTTATTATCTATTGATCATTTTTAAATTGATGTCTACTTCGTATAAAGTTTTTGATAAGGGAAAGTATTTTAGTATAAAACACTCGAATCTGAATTACTGATAATTCACAAATACGCTCTTGCACAATTATTGGAATATTAATTTGTATGAAAACTATGTTGTCTATTGTCCATATCCCTCATTTTTCATAAATACTGCAAATGAAATATAACATAAAAGCATAAAAGCAGTTCTGTATTATTACTATATCAAATCTGTTTTTAAGGCACATCTCTGCGGAAAAGAGAATAATGTATAATATATAGCCAAGCATCACAAATTTAGTGGTCAGTTTGCGTAATGGAGATGGATTAGTTTATGTTTTAAATACATAAAGTATTCGACAAGAATAAGTACAGCAAAGTCGATGTCACCTTATACGTTTAACGGTAGCTGAATGGATAAGGTGACTGTCACCCAACTTCTAAACCACAGAGCCATAGGTTTCATTTCTGACCAAGGTAGGAGGACTTATAAGTACATACAAAATTTTTAGATATTAATGGGTTATTTATGGCTTAATACTTGAAAGTACTATTATGTAATGTTTAACCTTGGTAAGACACATGACGTTATTGTACTTTCAAGTATTAAGGTACAAATAACCCATTAAAACCAAAAGTGGAATTATAAACATATATAGTCTTCCTAACCTGGCTGTGATTGAAACCTACGACTTTGTATGTATGTATATATATACACATATACTGTATATAGTATATATGTATACACACACACACACACATATATATATATATATATATATATATATATATATATATATATATATATATATATATATATATATAAGAAGGATAGAAGTAATATGGTTACTTACGGACTGCTCCCATACCTAGTACGCCTCCGTGTCAAGAATCGAACCCAACTCTTTCCTCGCCAATCAGTTGTTCAGCCAAAAAGACAGAAAATTTTACACAACTGTTACAGAAAGGTAACAAAAGAATGGATAACATTATAGGCGACCAGTCAACCTCAGCTCTCAAGGAATAACTTGAGCAAAATTTTTGCCCTTTGATTGAGTCGAAAATGAGAAGCCCCAGCGGAAGGAAAGTGACTTATGCCACTGAGCTTCTTTGAGCAAAACAACATTTTCCGAATTTCAAACAGAAACTCGGGTGAACTTGAGAAGGAGACGTGAGCTTCGAAGTTTACCAGAGGTCGTTAATCTCAACTCCTGACAAAAATGGAAACTGAAAAGTGAGGTCGAAACCGTACCGGGTTTCCAAAGCGCTCCGTTTTGCTTGGTCATAATTGCATTTTTTTTTTAAATATAAATGGGCTGAAGATATTAGTGAATTCGTGTAATTGCAGTTAGTCTGTGCCGCCACATTAATTCTAAATAAGCAAATAACTCATCTCTTAGTTTAATGCCACCACGCAAAAGAGAATAAAGCAGTTCAGTTAAATAATGGGTGAGCAGTTGAATTGCAATATTTGCATAAAGAATAAAACCTCATTTCATAAAATGGCGTTGAAAATTTACGTTACAAAGTTATGTACAAAACAAGTTTTAGGGATATCATGTCGAAATCATTTTGACTGTTCAATAAAATTAATTATCTTTTAGTGAAGTTCTGTAGAATTTTGAAATGCACATCAACCTCAGTACAATGTAATATTGGTTTTAGAAGCACATTGTAACATGTTCCCATTCTTTGTTGACCTAATTTCCACGATACACTTTTATTTTACATTTTAAATTATTTATGTTACGTTTCGCTATTCCTTTTTAACGTGTTTAATAAAACGCTCAGGTGATGCACTTTTTCCACAGTGGATGTTTTGCATTGAGGCAAAGAACCCCGTTTATAAAATCCTGTTTTACATGTTTATAACTTTAATTGGAAGGAGTAATTTTCCCTTTCTCTTTCACTTGCAGTCATTTCTTGCTTATTGCCTGTATATGTCTGACGAACTCTATTTGCCACTATTTGAAATAGAGAAGCTCTTCAGGGCTCAGTGTCTTAAATTTGGCAATCTTTTTTTCTTTCAGAAGGGGCCATAGTGTGGCAAGGCGCATAATCTCCCTTGATGAAGCATGAAGGAAACCGACACTTCTGCAGACAAAGGTAAGTTTTGGAATTAAGAATGGAAATAATGTTGTGAGTATTCGATTGCTTCATATTTGTGAGAAAAGTGCAGGTTATTGCATGGAGATGAAGCTTATAACATATAACGATCATCAGGTCTTAAAATGTAAGACTCATCTCGGAAAAAGATCGGGGCTCAATGCCCATAATTCATCTAAAATTTTAAAATCAACTCCATCAACAGTTGAGGTTAGTATACAGGAAGAGTGGAAATAAAGATATTTAGCAGTTCAGCTACCAGCCCCAGTCGAAACGATAAAGGTTTCCTAGGAATTCATTCCTTACTGAGTATCATGTAGTCTCTGACTTTGATAACCAGAATGGTGTCCGTAGACAAAGGGGACGATTGATCTTTGTGACTGACGCATTAATGTAATCCAGGAAGTCAATGTGATTCTCTCTGACAGTCTGTGCGTCTCTTTTCCCGTTATGACAGATGTTCCGCTTTCGTGATTTTATCATCAACAATAAATGCAAATTGTGCATATAAACTTAAAGCTCACTTCACAACTAACATACCGGTTTGAAAGGACAGTCAAATATTCCTGACAGTTATTGGTGACATTAAAGACTCCGTTGCATTTCCTTTCTTTCCAGCGCGCTAGTTTTAAAAGAGCAGTTTAAAAAAAAAAACTGTCAGTACCATAAACGTTCTAATTTTATTTTGCCATTTTCTTGACTTTCACAAGCCTCGGTACCCAATGCAAAAAGTTTTTTCATTACAGGAACTTCAGGGGTGGATAGCTTTAAAGAGAAAACGTTACGATAATTCATCGGCCCCCCCACTTCCTCCCACCACACACTCTTTCTTTCACAGGCATCATGATTTGAAAAGTTCAGACTTTTCAAGTAGGCTGTATTGGAGACCTTCGACAACAGTAGTGTATATGCGTTTCATTCTAAAGGAGGCATAAACTGCTATTATGAACCTGTATATATGTGTGCGTTTATATGTATGTATATATATATATATATATATATATATATATATATATATATAATAATATATATATGTATATATATATATATATATATATATATACAACCCGGATTGTATACAGTGCTTGACTTCAGGTTTCACCCATGTTATACAAGTTCATTCATGGTCTCCTGTGACTTGTATATAAGAACAATTCTACATTCAAGAGTGTGGTCAATGACAGCATTAGTTAAGATATCAAGGTGCTGAACTATCTGTTGCGGAATTACCTCTCCAAGTGCGCTCGAAGTCTGTCGTTTTCCACTGGGCTCGTCTTTGATAAAGTGATAGCCACTTTGCCAGTACCGGCTCTGATGGCTAGGCTTTCTGCCACCTGTTTTTCATGAGCTATGACGCGTACTGGTAGATGCTTTAATTGCACTACATCCAGGACATCTGTAGTCATGCACAATAACCTTAAATACGGACCAGGACTGGGTCACCTCCCCTACTTTCGCTGTGAGCATGAGTGGGATAAGCTTCTGTAGTTTCACCGCAGAGGTTCTATTTTTTTCACTGAGGGCCAGGGCCCTGGGAATGTCTGACAATGGTGGCACTGGCATTGCCTGCAGTGTCACTCACTGGGTCGGTGGTCTTCGGCCCTGTCTGACCGAACCAGGCGCGCTGTCTTGGCAGGAAGATACTGTTTCCTAAAGCACTGCTTCCAAGACCTTCTTCTTTAATTTTGCTTCACAGATTTCAGTGCCCATGCCACTATCCAAAAGCTCAAGGTGTTGTTCGACCACGGATTGATATAGCTGTTGTTCTTCCTCAATGTGTTGTAATATTTGCTCCAATTTACTCGTCCTGGATGCATGCTACATGTATGTGGGAATTGGCTTGGTTTGATATCACACTAATCCAGTTAGCGGTGACTTCCGAGACTGATTACCAACAAGATTGCCATTATGGATGCGTGAAGTAATGTGTTCGGTTCTTCTTACAGGTATAGGTAGCGGCGCTCTCGTACACAGCCCTTTTATCATACAGTCTTACGGTGAATGGGGTCAACATTCAAATCAGGTGTAAAAAGCTTGGTGGATTACTTATTAGTGCATTCAAGTATGGATCCCAATGAGAAAAGCCATTAAATTATTACCGTGAGATGAAATGGGATAAACACGAAGTTGGGAACAAAATATAACTCGAGTATTTTCATGGAATTAGAGCATGTATATTATTACTTCAAAGGAAATATTTGCATAAAATAAAAACTCAGAGACTTACTTCAAAGACAAAT
>NC_089791.1:38024882-38057382 GCF_040412425.1 Macrobrachium rosenbergii
AAAAAAAATATATATATATATAAGTATGTGTGCGTGTGTTTATCTTTAGTTATTACAGTTTCCAACGCAAACTTCTAATTATTCACGTGAACTCACCCTACCAGTTCAGGTTAAGACTGGATTCTAAACCAGTCAATGAGCAGTCAAATATACACAATGTATATTTAGACTTAACTTACTGTTTTCAACATTTGCTTTAAGGTTGTATTTAGCGGCGAGTGTGTAGATAACTGAGAAGAATTTTACTCTGTTCTGCAGTTTTGAAAATACTGGCCCATAGGTGCGGTCTGGTAACCTGAATAAAAGCTTACTGCCAATTTACAGTGAAACCCCAGTGGCTACCCAGAAACACACAACGATAATGAAAATCAATAAAAACGTTGCTAGAAGCTGGAGGAAAAAGCTTAAGCTACATCAGAGCCGAGGGTGAAAACAAACGATGATGATAAATATAAAGTTCAATAGTAAGGGGCACCATTCGGCTTTTTCAATGGTGCGTCAAGATTCGCCAGGTGAGAACGAGACCGGCCCTTCCTACCTAGACGGAGTTTCAGGTGGGCCTATGAACCGTGCAGTATTGGTATCTAGGGGCTTATGCCTTCCTTAGGCAGACGCATCATCCGTCTGCTTTTATTGAGAGAAAATATGGGATGAGACAGAGGATAATAAACATGCTTGCACTAATGAGCCACCTGGGAGCGTACCTTTTTCACTTTTTAAATTTCAGATGGGGAAAAAGATTAATCTTATTTCGAGGAAATGAAGTGGGATTTGAAGGCGCAAACAAGGGAGGTTGCTTGGGCCAGGAGGGCAATAGGGAAGACGGGAGAACATATGATAAAAAGACTGGTGGGAAATTACAAGAAAGGCGAATTCTCACTTCAAGTGTACAGTATTTTAGTAAATGAGTTACTGGCTCACATAAACGAAAGCATAAGAATACAGCGTTGGATTAAAGAATTTCTATTAGTCACCTTACAGGTAGGTTTACGTACTGCGACTGAAACATAAAATATCTCTTTTAGATCTAACTATCATGGTGTCATCTGGAGATCTTCACGTGGAATGTTTTTTTTTTATCCTTTCATTAAGCTTGGAAAAAGAGTATTTGTCTGCAGATGCGAAAGATTTTTATGAGAAAGTATTATTCTTTTAATGCAACAATATCCTATTATTTGGGGGGAAAAAATTAAATTTCATATTATCACTCGATCTTCTGAACGTAGTAACGAACATAGCCTGCTTAAAAAATGCCGAAGAACTCGCAGAATTCTCAAACATGTTTTCTACAAAACCCCCCAAAAATTACGGCAATCGCTTCAGGACGATGTAAAAAAAGCTTCGGATGACTTTTGTGGGACGTGGCTCTCCAATGTGTTTTCAAAATCTGTCTGCCTCCGTCAGTTTGGGGGGAATTTTATGGCCTCACCATGAGCTATAAAACTTGCCAATTGCCTGATGTCCTCGCTTTATTTCCGATACAGATGGCTGCTGTACAACACTCGTTTCTTCCTCCTCTTTGGTCATGTTTGCGTTTCTTCTTCTGATTCCAGTGGGGTAAAAATCATTTGAAATCTTTACGAAAATATATAGAATTCTGAGGCCTTATGTCAAATCGCCCTCCTACATCAAGTTCTTTTCGTTTCTTCCACTTGAGCAATAAGATTAAAAACATTCGTTCAATCGGCGTTGATTTTAATTGCCTCACTTTCCGATTGAATTGCCTTTTTATATTAATTCTTATCGTACTATCTCTTCCTTAGTAATATTCGCAATACCATTCGTATTCCAGTGCGTTAATAGGAAATCATTGGAATCCGTTACAACTGCTGTGAAATTTTGTTGTCTTATTTCCAATTGAATTACTGTTTTACATTAATTTCCTATTTCTTTGGAGTATATTGCTAGTGCGTGGAACAGAGATTTTTATAACATACTGAATATTTGTTCCTACACGAATACAAACCATCGGTCTTTACATAGGAGGTTGTGACAGGCCCTCGCTCCTCCAATGTAAAGACCTCAGGTTTGTGTGTTAGGAAAAATGCAAATTACTTTTAAGATTTGTCTTTTTTTTTCTTGATATGAACAACGGTGAGAACACGTTTATTAAGTTATGAGAAGTAAGTTATTTTTTTTAGCAAAAATATATTTCTCAGAGACATTTACGTTTATGAGGAGATATCAATAAAAAATCAATTTAATCTTATCCAAAGCTTACCTAATGATGGTACAAAATCGGTAATGGTTTTAGCAGATCTATGAAGACTGATATTCTCTGACTGTAAGTGAATGGGAAGGGAGAACTAAAAGCATCGTCTCGTTATTTTGAAATGTCATGATGACAGCAGAAAAGCAACCATGCAGTTAAATTGGGCACTGCCATTCATGTTCTCTAGATCTTTCATTATTTTAGTGGGTGTGTGCAAATTTTGGCCTCTTGTCAATTTCATAAGTATTTTCCACATTTTTTTTTTTATTTTCACTGAATTGATAGAGATTAGGTAATGACCCAAATTTTTAAAGAGAAATTAAAATTTTTTTCTTTATTTCGTATCCTTTTCCGAAATTACCACTTGCATCTTTAGATGTCAGTTTATTATCTAAAAAAAGGACAATTTTTAAAAAATTAATTCTGATTACAGACGCAGGTAACTCATAAAAAAAATAAACCAAAAGAAATATCATTGAACTTGTGATATATACAAATCATCGACAGTTCTTGAGAGTATTAGTGTTGGTGGGGGCAAAGCAAACGTGGAGAAGATTGTGAGAAGTACTTGTTGTTTTTAGGGTCCAACAAAAGTTTTCTAATATAAGTTGGCAAAAGTTAGCGAAACCAGATGAAGGCAGTTTTTAGCCACTGACTGCGTGAATGAGAAAGCTAAAAGGAAGTTTGGTGGATGCACTGCACTAATTGAAAGGCAGGGCTTGGGTATATGAGGGTATTCAACGTTTTTTGTGTGTGTCAGATGGTGAAAATTAGGTTATGTAACGAAATAAATATGAGATGAAACATTAAAATGCATTTCATGCAAGTCGGGTATTTCATAGAACAACAACAAATAGGCAAAGTAGCTTATGAAAAATATATATGGAAAATGTATTAAGCGATTAGAGGGGAAAATAGACATTATTAACAGACTTCCCCTCTAAGATGCAAGACAGGCCCTTTGAGCTGAAGGACTTGTGGGTAGGAACCCCAACAAAAGCAGAGTGACAGGGAAATTAAACTTCTGAAAAAAGAGAACTGACTTTTTGGATCAAGAACTATGAATGAAAAGTATTGTGCACTGCACAAGAGCATCGAGAAGAGAGAGAGAGAGAGAGAGAGAGAGAGAGAGAGAGAAAAGTTAAGTATATCCTAGTTTAACCAGACCACTGAGCTGATTAACAGGTCTCCTAGGGCTGGCCCGAAGGATTAGATTTATTTTACGTGGCTAAGAACCAGTTGGTTACCTAGAAACGGGACCTACAGCTTATTGTGGAATCCGAACCACATTATAACGAGAAATGAATTTCTATCACCAGAAATAAATTCCTCTAATTCTTCATTAGCCGGTTGGAGAATCGAACGTGGGATCAGCAGAGTGCTAGCTGAGAACGATAACCACCCATCCAATGAGGAACTAAAGAGAGAGAGAGAGAGAGAGAGAGAGAGAGAGAGAGAGAGAGAGAGAGCTAGAAAATGTTTCAGAGATCATTTAGAAAATGTGCTTTTGATTAATTTTCTCATTCCTAATGAAATCTTGTTCCACCATTGTAGCTCACAAACAATTCCAAGCCCTATTTTTACAGTCAGAAAGACTATTACCGTTTCGCCCCCGGATTACAATGGCTTGAGATGAAGATACAATGAGATTGATCACCCGGGGTACGATTTATGCAAATACCTTAAGCTGAACTGATCGCCTTTTATCTTCGAATATCCTCCAAGACCCATCTCCTCTGGTTCACTGTTTTCTGGGCGTGTGCGCCTCGTATTACAGACACGCCCCTTTAATGACTCTAATTTAACACTTCGCGCAATACTCACGATAGAAATACTGTCCTTGGCGTCTGGTTGTATCACCCACCCCGTCATTATTCTCTTCTTATTCTAGGTGTATCGAGAGTTGTTCATTTTGCTGATCTTTCAGTCACGAAATTATGGCACTGGCAAGGCAATTTCGTCTAGTGTTTCAGTGACTTTTATCTTAGTCTGGTAATGTTATGGATTTTCCTTTACTGGATTTTTTTTACCATTTCTTACATGCAGCAGTCATTTTGTGATTGGTACAAATATGCTTAGTTTAATTAGAGATTAAAAAGCATACATATAAGGCAATTCATATGTCACAAGAGAATAGTTGAAGGACCATCACAAAACAGACTGAATACAATTTTATGTAGCAGTAAGACATATATTCTATATAAAAGGTCGTGTTCTTAAAAAGAATTTTTTGTACAATATTACTTATATATTTCTTATTTCCTTTGAATGTTACTTTCGCAATACTGTGAGAGACCACTTGAAGAATCAGTGCATACTTCTTTGGGTAAGCAAAACCAAGTAAAACTCAGCCGCCATATGCCGGTCTGGTTGAGAGCCTCTTTTGCACTAAAAGAAAATTTCAATTTTACAACATTCCCGAAGTGATTCGCTTTGCAGTACCCTGGTGATCTATCTCGTTTCAAAGTTCGATTAAGTTACCGACGAAGAAGTCGGTCCGGTTTCTTTTACATCAATTCAGAACCGTTAATCGCTTCTGTAACTTCTGTAACTTTTAAAACTTTTTCAGTCATTTCTTATCAGAAGGAAATACCTTTTGCTTCTAAGTCATTTTTATTTTAGTTTTGATAATTATTATGAATATTATCTCTTCTCCATTTTTAATATAATTAGGTTTTTGATTAAAAATCGTGGAGAAAAATTCGTCACTCGTACCTTATTTTTAATCACCAGTCTTGTCCACTTAGATCAGTGGTTCTTAACCTTTTTATGACCACGCCCCCTCTAAGAGTTGGTCCTTCCTCCCACGCCCCCCTTGCATCTATGAGTAAAATTCCCTCCCAGATTTAAAGGAAAATAAAAAAAAGAGAAAGGGAAGGGGTGTTTTTTATTCTTTTGGGAATGAATTAGTGAGATACTTGACACTGCTTCTTAGCGACTCTTGTTAAGAGATTACCGAATATAATTAGAGAATTTTTAATTTTTCCCTAGAGATCTATGAGTAAAATTCCCTCCCAGATTTGAAGGAAAAATAAATAAAAAAAAAGAGAAAGGGAAGGGGTGCTTTTTATTCTTTTGGGAATGGATTAGTGAGATACTTGACACTGCTTCTTAGCGACTCTTGTTAAGAGAATACCAAATATAATTAGAGAATTGTTAATTTTTCCCTAGGGATCGCGGCCCCCTTGGAAATTGCCGACGCCCCCCCGGTTGAGAACCACTGTCTTAGATTCTATGATACTTTTCTCTCTTTATTAACACAGAGTTATACAAGAGTAAAGGGGTTTAAGAGCATAAATGAAAACCACAAGTGACTGCAAATCGATAGCAACAGTAACTTTTCAGTGGTATTAAATGATTAACAAGCAAGTCTGAGGTCTGTGTTGACACGTCGCCGTTGCTTGTTCCCCAATGTATACATTACCCGAGTTCACTTCGCAGCCCTTTAATGGTACAGTTTCAATCGCCTACGACGTACACGACCGTTAGTTGCTCCTGTACCAATGATACGTACGATATGATGATAATTAGTCGACCACATCGAATGGTACATGAAGTGAAAATTAAAGTGTACCCTTATTTCGTGAATTTTTATGACAACGTCTATACATATGCTCTTGTGGTATGACTGTAGGCAAACAGATCAATAGAGGGATACATAGGTGAGTGATATATATATATATATATATATATATATATATATGTATATATATATAGATATATGTATATACATATGTACAGTTACATATATATATATATATATATATATATATATATATATATATATATATATATATATATATATTAGTATATATATATATATATATATATACAGGCCTATAGGCTGTATGTGTGGGCACATAACAGCTCATATGTATAATTCCTTTTCCTCCCCATCTACATCATACACAGCATTCACAAAGACTTTTTTTAAACTGTATAAACGTTTTCCTTTCTAGTTCCATAAATCTAGAGGGCTTCACAATGTTTCATTTGAATTTCATTTCAAGTTATTCGCTCTGCTATGTGTTTCCGGTGGGAGAATCTGTTCAAGTTTGCAAAGGTTCTATGTTGTGCTTTCCAGGGTTAATATTAATCAATCACTCACTTCGGTCATTCGTATCAATAGGTGCTCCCAGCCAGAGTCTTCGTCAAATGTCAATTGCTTTTGTGTTAAAATGGCTCTTTCACAACCCAAAGGCAGTAGAGCGTATTAGGTTTGGCAATTAGTGCTCACTTTCGTTTAATTATACTTTTAAGACTCACGGCTGGGTTCAAATGACTCCGCCACGCCAGAAGTGGTGGAAGAGCTTTCACGTTCCTAATTTTGGATTAAATTCACTTATAAACAATGGGATGTTTCGCACTTTGATTCCTCTACTTCCCCAAGTCAGTTGAAAGGCGTTGATTTTGTCAGTTATTGTTCATTTTCAACGGTGAACGTTCGATTGTTCTCACAGTGGCTCCAAGGACTGTTGCAGTCCTCTGAATGGATAGAAAGAATTTAGTTCTGCTATTGATACATAACCTCCGTTACGAACATTAAGATGTTTTACAGGCCATATTTTTCATAAAGCAGTCAGCATCTAAACACTCGGGCATAAACCTTGTATAACTACATTAGTTTAAAATCAGCCGGGGTAACATCGGTTAGCGAGTTTCAATTATTATTGACCCCACAAGGAGTAAATGGTAATTGCAACGAATGTTCTGCATTAATAGCAGCTATATCAACTTCATAATCATGAATGCCGAGGAGGGTTATTGGCTCCATTAGGAATTAACCGGAGAGGAGAATATGGTTATACGCTATTATTAGATTTCGGCTGCTGGTTTGTGATGCTGTCTGCAGCTGCTGAACTTAGGACTACATGAAAGTCATTTGGAGGTCGTTATTCCTTGCAATGAAATTGCATGTTCTCCAGATCTAATGTTGTATTTATTTATCAGTTATTGTTTACTCAAATTCACACATGGAAATAGAAAGGGGTATACTCACACATCTTTAGGGAAAACAAGAGATATGGCACGGCCAAAGCTACAGCCATCCTTTTACTGCTTAATCAAAGACAAAGTTCCGTGTGGAAAAATTCCGAGGAATCGGCTGCTATCAAGATCAAAAAGTGATTGCTCATCAGAGTAAGCGTCAGCAAGCCTCGTATTTGTGACGCAAGATGATCTACGGTCAAACAATCAGTCCGTGTTAATGCCTTGCTGACCAAGGCTCTATGTCATTCCCTTTAAGTTTGTCATAAGAAATTCGCTTTCACAATAAAAAAAAAAAGCTGTATAATTTTGAAGCTGCAGTCATTCAAGCATATAACTAATCATTTGCGTGAATCAAGCAAATCTTATATTTATATAAAGTGCAAACGTTAGAAATAGAGCCATTATATCACTACTTGACCCAGGGTTTTTTAAATTTTTATTCAATGAATCAGATTCATCGTTATATGGCCTATATGATTCATCTTTATGTATACCGCTTAGGAAACAAATCAGGAAACCAAAATGCTGTTATTTAACAATAATACACTTTAGATATAAATAATACAAAAGAGGTTCTTAATTTTTGCTTGTAAATACTGAGAAATAGATGGTGAGTATCTCTATGAGATTGTTTATAGGGAAATGGTCAGATAGAACGAAAGCAATGAATATTCGTACGAGGTTGCTAAAGAAACAAGTAAAAAATGTGCCGAAGTTTCTTTGCCGTAACCGAGTTTTCTGTACATCGTATAATCAAGGCCACCTAAAATAGATCTGTCTTTCGGTAGTCTCGGTATTATGCCGTATGAGCCGCGGCCCATGAAACTTTAACCAATGCCCGGTGGCAGCCTGGTCTATATCGTTGCCAGACGCACGATTATGGATAACTTTAACCTTAAATAAAATAAATGCTACCGAGGCTAGAGGGCTGTAATTTGGTATGTTTGATGGTTGGAGGGTGGGTGATCAGCATAACAATTTGCAGCCCTCTAGCCTCAGTAGTTTTTAAGATCTGAGGGCGGACAGACAGGCAAAGCCTGTACAATAGTTTTCTTTTACAGAAAACTAAAATAGAATACTCAGAAATAACGGAGATATCAAATTAATTTTCAAGAACTCGAGTGTTCTGTTGTTTTAGGGGGCCGGTTGAAATATTGTTACCTTGCCCCACTGATTTCTGAATTACAGCAGTCCTCTTGGGAAAGGTAAATAAGGAATACGTTACATAACCTGCAGAATGTTGTTAAAAATACAAGTCTGGGAAGACGCTTGTGAAAATTCTTGCTGATGCAATTTTTTAAGAATAATTCTTAAAAGGTCTGTCTGACGTGCTACAGTATAAAAGAAGCATCAGTGAAAATATGTACAGTAAATGTGGTAAAAAGTTTGTTTTTACATAAAGGAATCGAATATTCGTTTGGAGAATGCGCCAGGAAAGCATGAGAAACTGGCAAGTCAACATTTTCCTATATAAATATAGTTAACTGCAAGTTACTGCAGTGTAATGCTCCATACGAAAAAATGAAATGAAAAGCATAATATCTATCGTCTGTTTCAGTAATATATCAACCAACAGGATGATATATTTCCAGCAGAATTTTATTGGAGGCATTTGTATTTTTATGTTTACTCTCCGCTGTCGAAATGACGCACGGAACAATATTAACGGAAAGGGTCCATTTGTATTCGGAAGTCAAGTGAAACATGGCTGTTTACACAAAAGAGACTTTACATCATTCTCTAAAGAGGAATTTATGCTGAAACCCTGATGACATTAGTTCCTCGCTTAAGTAATTTATGTAATTAAAGGAAACACATATAATTTTCTGAGTGGACTCGGAACAAAAGGGGGAAGGATAATTTAGATATGACAACAGTATAATTGAGGAAGGGGGTTACTGATTGTCAAGCGATATATTTTTTTTATTTTCAAATGCAGATATCATTTGTTTTAGTGAACAATGATATTCCTGAGGGCATCAGAATATTCTAATTCAGGTTCAGTGTTTATGCTTGTTTGTTCGCTTGTCTAGTAGTTACAGGGATTGCTCAAAAATGATTTATAGATGTTTCTGAAAGTTTGACCGAAGGTGGGTCCCATGGCTGGCAACAAGTGATCGGAATAAATTTTTTTATTTTTTTTTTAAGGCTTGCAGGAGGTTTGTAGTTTCCAAAGGCATTCAGGACTATGATTTTTTTAAGTTCGTGTGTTCCCTTGTTTTTATCGTACAAAATGAATCAGTTACAATAATAATAACTTCAAATATATTCCTCATAAATTAAAGTCACTAATATCTTTTCATAGGTTTATGAAAAGATATATAAAATATACTTTTAAAAATGATCTAATAGGACTATAGAGGTTAACATTCATAATAACTATATACATACACGCACACATGTATACATATGCATTTACATATACATATATACTTTTATATATGTATGTACATATATATGTATATAACCATGTATATATAATTATATTTGTATATATATATATATATATATATATATATATATATATATATATATATATATATATATACATATATATATATATATATATATATATATATATATATATATATATATATATATATATATATATATATATATATGTATATATATAATGTGTGTGTGAGTGTATGTATTTCTTGTATAAAGGGCAGAACAGATAGATGCAGCATACGTACCATAAACTTAGCCCGTGAAATATGTCTCTGTTTAGCCACAGGCGTCAATATAAACGGTGTCCACACATATCAGAAATCATTACGGGTCCATTTACGACTCCGCTGGATGATTCATAATGGATAATAATGGTCGTCTTCAATTCGACGGAACGGTGTTCGATGTTTTGGACCTCAGCGCCGTTGTTCAGAGAACGCAATAATTTTTTCGTGCTCGTACGTGTCTTGCCGGAAGTCAATATCCCACATCGATGCATTACTCGAAAGCAAACACCATTAAAACCGAGCCTGAAAAACATTTCGAATTCTCGGCAATAATAAGGGGAGGGGGAGGGGATATTCGTAGCGTTCAAGCTTGTGGACACTCTTGCAGAGAATTTGCAGTTTTGCATATATTTTCTGTAGTAGTTTATGTATGTATATATATATATATATATATATATATATATATATATATATATATATATATATATATATAAATACACATATATATATATATATAAATATATATATATAAATATATATATATAAATATATATATATAAATATATATATATATATATATATATATATGTATATATATATATATATATATATATATATATATATATATATATATATATATATATATATATATATATATATATAATATATATATATATATGTATGTATGTATATATGAGTGCGTGTGTCTTTTTTGTTTCAAAGACATCAGACTTAATGAAAGGAAGATTATAAGCATAGAAAGACTTCATGAAAAGAATTGGCAAAAGGGTGCTTTCGATGTGCTGGCTTCTGGCTAAGCGTTTAGACTTAACTACATAAATATTAGTAATAACTAAAAAAAAACCAGTAGGAATTATATTGCTAATATTACAGTGAGAATATTAAAAATATGATATAAGACTTACATGACAATTATATCTTCTACGATGTCTATCAACTGTTTTTAATACTGCAACGAATAACATAGAATGTATCTTTAATTGAGATTCAGATGAAATTTTTTACATACATCTGTAGTGAATATACGTAATAAAACCTTTAGTAATATGAAATGAATAGAAAAAAGAAGATACAAAAGATAAAATGCTTCTGTAATTATGATTCAGATAAAATTTTTACATACATCTGTTGTGAGCATACCTAATAAAGCCTTTAGTAGTATGAAATAAATAGGAAAGTGGTAATAAAGTAATGATTCGCAGTACTTCTTATAACTATCGGCCCCCGGTGAAATTTCGCCATGTATGACTATCTCGCGTTTTCACTTCCTTAGGTCTCCACTCCTGTCTAGCAGCCATTCTCATAATATTCATCCAACTGGATCTGAGACTTCTAGATTCTCTGTTGCAGAGAGAAGCCCGTTCGACTTGATTACAAACTGTTCTCCCAGTGGTGGTATCATTACAGTAAATACCCTTAGGGTATCATCTCTCATTTTCTATCCTCCTGTCTAATTCCTGTTATCCTGCGCAAAGCTTTATCATCAAATCCTCACAATCTTTTAGATGGACTTTCATTTTCATACCATTATTCATTTTCTTAAAGCAATGCATATCGTGCTAGACTAATGTACAATCGTTCCTTCATATATAATTTTAGTTTATTTGATTTCTAAATAATATTCGGTTAGCCCGATGTTGGGTTGGCCTCTTTGGCTATAATGAATTCCAATTCAAGAGAACCTGTGTTGGATATCATTGTTTCTGGATATTTGAATTACTGGATCTTATTAACCCTCTCTTCATCAAATATTATTGTATCCCGTCGTGCATATTCGTTTCTCATTATTTATTTTTTTTTAACTGAACTTATCTCAAGTTCCGTATTTCCAGGTATATAATGCATTGTGTCCAATAACCTTTGTGAATCATGTGATATTTTGCTATTTAAAATGGCGTCATCTCTATGTTCTAAGTCTGTCAAGTTTTTATCGTTACAACAGTCTAAATCTTCTATTCCTCATGCAACCGCTTTTTGCACAATGAAATCCGCGAGGAAGGCAAATTCCCTTGACAAAACTCCAACAAAATTAACTTTGCTTCCGCTTCTTTCATGGAAAATTTCTCTTAGTTTAACTTATCAAATTCGAATACCTGGTGTCGTAAAACCTTCCACCATATTTATCTGCGGACGCAATTAACAAAAGTCACCTGATGTGAATTTTTAAATGCCTTCCACTGTTGCGCGATATGTACTTGACAAAACATTTTCATCTGTGTAATTTTATATGTTTCCTATCGCTTTTACGCTCTTTTTCTCCTCTGCGACTTTTATTCTAATAAAAGTAATCTTCAAGTGAAACCGACATCTCTGCTTGTTTCCTTTCATGGTCTTCTCGGTGCAACGAAAGATTTATTATGACATCTGAATAAGTATCCGATATTAGGTTCCAAGAAACCTTTAGACTCCACTCGGGACCGCCAACTGTACATGCACTTAATGAAATCGACTTTTCTGGAATCTCTCATTGCAATAAAGGAATGCAATACCCAAACCAGAATGTTGTTGGTTTGAAGCAAACAGAGATGTTTACGTCAAACAGACCTTGAATAGACTATTTTGCAGCCTCGTGATTTATTAATATTTCTGATATGAAATTCTTGAGTAAACATAATGTACAAAAAAGTAGTATGTCCTCTGCGGAGTGGTCGGTTTTGTGTTCAAGAATGATTGATAATCATTAATCCGCTGGTCTATTCATTTTATGTTCTTATGTCATGAAAGGGTAAACTAAGCAAAAGAGATACAATTCGTCTGTAAAAATGTTTCGGAGATTATTGACATGACCGATGTAAAAGACACTGCAATTTCTGTTTTTGTTTTTATCAATTTCAAGGTATTTTTAATCAGGACCAATATACTGACTGCTATCTAAAACGCAAAACATTTCATTCATTGGTAGTTCTAATTGCTTACGTCAATTTAGTTTGGCTTGTGTAATGGAAAGCAGAAAGCGAGCATTATATTTTGAAACACAAGTGAGTGATGAGTTGAGGTCTACTGAAGATCGTCTCTGATTGACAATATGTGAATATGACACTTTTTGGTGAAGGTCACCTGTGAATCGGAAACGAACACTAATTGTCGAAGGCAATCAGTTATAGATTGGTTGTTTCGAGCAACAAATGGATGTAGTGAAATATCTAGGTAAAGGTAATGAGAATGGGAGACGAAGAACTATAATACAAATTCCATAGATGAAGACAAAGAAAATGGCAGATGAAGAACCATGACACGAATTCCATTAACTTACGTATTTTAACAATTCATGCAACCATGCATCCGCACCTTATTGCTCGCCAATTTGAGATCGGTCACCGCAAGCAAAATACACATGAATGTCCCACTCTACTTTAGTGGTTTAAAACTTCCATTTATAAACACAGCTAAACAGTTCAGGAAAACGGAAGAAAGTTATTTTCGTTCTAATTGGGGATTTTGTCAATGACTGATCATGCTTTAACTCACCAAACCTCTCTGGCAGGATACCCCTAGCCGTGCATTTAGAATATTCAGGAAGCAAATTTCATTTTTGATAGATATGTATTCTGTTTTTCTGTCAAGGATATGGCGTTACGTCACACTTTTTTTTTTTTTATTAAAACTCTATGATTTGAAATCAGTTAAGCTTGCTGAAAGTATGATAGAGCTTATGCAATGTATTAAAGAAGGAAAATCCACATTATATATATATATATATATATATATATATATATATATATATATATATATATATATATATATATATATATATATATATATATATGTAGTTATAATAGCCAGAAGGACCTCTTAACTCTCGAATTCTTCATGCAATAATATATATATATATATATATATATATATATATATATATATATATATATATATATATATATATATATATAATGAAGGCAGGAGGAAGCACACCAACAGGTCAAGAAAGTCATATTTATTGAACTGCAATGTTTCGAGGTCAGCCAGCAGGCATCATTGGTCCTTATTCATATTTTTAACTTCGCTTGTTTTAATGTAATTTATATTGTGTATTTTAATATTTGTCACTTAATTTTATTGTACTAATTAGGTATTATTACTTGTAGCTTGAAAATTATGCCCGCTGGTTGGCCTCGAAACGTTGCAATTGAATAAATATGACTTTCTTGACATGTCGGTGTGCTTCACCTGCCTTCATTATATTACTGGGTTTTGGAAACCTCCAGCTGTTGAATATATATATATATATATATATATATATATATATATATATATATATATATATATATATATATCTCTCTCTCTCTCTCTCTATCTCTCTCTATATATATATATATATATATATATATATATATATATATATATATATATATATATATATATATATATATATATATATATATATATACATTCTGTATATATATAATTACGTGTAATGTTAAGGAGTCTCATTCAAGAGAACATAGGACAACTCAAGAATCCGTTTAAGCTGAAACTCGAAGTACAGGAAAAAATTTCGTTTCCCCACTTCATTCCAGGCGAAGATGTGTTAAAAATAACAAAGGGAAATCCTCACATTGGCATTAAGTATCTCAGCAGTATTTGCGTTAGATCAGTGTTTTTCTGCTGATTCAGTGAAAGAATCGCCATTTATTTTTATATTTGGAAAAAGGATCTGCAAGAGCTCTGAATTAAAAAAAAAAAAAGAAGTAGGCAATCAAGTTTTATGTGACGTACTCTATCCAAACAATCGAGGTATTAAGGTAGTTAAACGCACTGCGACAAAAAAAAATAAATAATAAAACAAAGAATTTTCAAACTTTTTTACCAGAATAAGTGAAACTACTGGTGAGCTGCATGATACCAAAATAATCCTAACTATAAAACATTGGTCAAGGATTAGATGGGATTTCATAAGGTTAGGGTGACCTGGGGAAAATATATTGATGTGTTAGCACTCTCCCCTCCTGGTAGGTTTCCACAGAATAAGTCCATTGTGACCTATAAAACATAACGTTTACACACACATACACACACACACACACACACACATATATATATATATATATATATATATATATGTGTGTGTGTGTGTGTGTGTGTATGTATGTATGTGTATATATATATATATATATATATATATATATATATATATATATATATATATATATATATATATATATATATATATGTATTGTTCTTCAATGGATTATCTATCATCACAGGTTCTTGGATTAGCAAAAAGTTTGAAATTTTTTTAAACATTTTCCTGATCTTAGCCTCCAGGCACATCCAAAGATTTATGTGTGTGTGTGTGTGTGTGGATCCATTTCAGGGGTATTCCTTTGCATCTAGAATTTAAATCAGAATAAATTGCCATTTTACACGCAATGAAATGCTATTGCAATCACTACAGTTTCAACAAAGCTCAGAAGCTAAATCATCCAACGTCATTTTGGTGCAAAAATAATATTGGGTGTTCAGCCTTGACAAAATGGTGATTGTGGGTTGATAATCTCATTCAACATTGCAATTATTATTAGTGATGAAGTGTCATGTATGAAAAATTTGGCAACAAACTTAGAGATATTTTCTTTTCGTTTCAAAAGTGACTTTTGTCTTGAAATGTGATTAAGCAAACGAGGGTTTTCAGTTGCTAATACCGAATGACTGCAAAATTTCATTGCATTGCCATTTTCTTGCAAAAACTGAAAACAGCAATTCAGGCGAATATAGCCAAAATACTTTTTTTTTTTTTTTTTAATTCAAGCGTTGTATAAAACTGGATATTTTGTATTGCAGTCTTCATGTAAATGACGAAAAGGTATATTTTCCTTTCAGTGGAAGACCGTTATAGTAATATATCATATTGTCAGTGATAGTGATGGTCTCGTATACAAACTGGATAAAACTGGAAAATTGTGGGATCATGATACTGAGCGTAACTGTTGAATTGAATCAAAATAAAAACTCCCCACTCCAGCAATAAGTCTTACTGTCAGAATACTTCCTGCGACGTAGATCTCATTACAACGTGAATATTCCACTTCATTGAAAACGTTTTTACACGAGTGCATCTCCGGTTCCCCCGGCAATTCCCGAAGAACATCTGTTAGTGCGCCAGTCATATCCTATCCGGCGCAAGCAGCTAATAGCTTCCATTAATTCTCCTGGACCTACCAAATGAAATTTGGCGAGACCAGAAATTGCCTTTGGGCGGGTTACGGTTTAACATCGTTATGGTTTCTCTCTCCCGGGGCTCGAGAATTAGGCTTATCAAAACAAAAATAAAAGGGGTAGGCTGCGCTGGCCTTTCTGTATTTGTTCTCGTTGTAGGATACCATAAGATATTCGAAGTATAAATTCATATGTATGTATGCATACGTATACGCACCCACCCACACACACACACATATATATTTATTGATATATTGATACGTATATATATATATATATATATATATATATATATATATATATATATATATATATATATATATATATATATATATATATATATATATATAGAGAGAGAGAGAGAGAGAGAGAGAGAAGAGAGAGAGAGAGAGAGAGAGACCAACAAATAATAATAAAATTATCGACGTTATCCCTAAGTATCCTAATATTTTGCCTATTAATTTACAGGTTCAGAAAATTCATAATCAATTCAAAATGAGGGTTAAGTTTATTACTCAGGCCTTTGGCCTTAGCCAGAAGATCTCCCTTTGATATATGAATTTACTGGTGAAGGACGAATAAAAGTAGTATTTTCGCAAGCGAAATTTCACAAAGAATCGAATTAATCTCTTAACATAACAAGGACCGAGAATCCGAGTATAGAATCCTGTCGAACTCCCTTGATTACAAAAAAAAAAAAAAATGACAATGATTTAGTATTGACTTGGGGACACTACGACGACAGGAAAAATCTCATTCAAAGAAGTAAAACTATGATTAACCAGGCTGTCATTTCACAATGAAGACACGAGTAAATGAATTGAAATGAGTGTGAGGATAGACAAAAGACTTGTTCGATAAACGTTTTTCGTACTTGAGGGGAAAAAAAAAAGCAAATAAAAGATGGAGTCCCCTGCAGATTCTAAAAACGACCGATCACTGTCAGTGGCTTAATCTTCTATTTTTCACGTAGTTGTTCCTTTTCAGCTTTTAATGAGAACCGAAGTCACGAAGCACGGTCTTAAAATAATCTGTCGCGTTAGCCATTTCACTCTCTCGCTTCTTAAAGCGGAAGAGAGAGAGAGAGAGAGAGAGAGAGAGAGAGAGAGAGAGAAAGTATAGTATATCCAGTTTTACCAGACCACTGAGCTGATTAACAGCTCTCCCAGGGCTGGCCCGAAGGATTAGACTTATTTTACGTGGTTAAGAACCAATTGGTTACTTAGCAACGGGACCTACAGCTTATTGTGAGAGAGAGAGAGAGAGAGAGAGAGAGAGAGAGAGAGAGAGAGAGAGAGAGAGAGAGTTAGGAGAGGTGTGTGTTATCGTTTCAGGAAAGTAGGTCGTTGCTTTAGTTTATATCACAATAATTTTCAGCGGTGTTTTTACTGTTATAAAATCTGCTTAGAATTTTTTTAAGAAGCATTCTCTTGCAAATTCCATATGGCATATTTAAAAGCTCTTCCTTGATAAGATGATGCATTATTTTTATAACAATTTGTATTCATTTAAACACTTCATTTTAATGTCACTAATATACATAAAAGCATATTGTTTAAGAGTATGACAATCACTCCAGGCGGGCGGGAACATGGTATAAATAAAACGCGTTCAGTCATAGATTTAATGAGTTAAAAACGCTGGAAAATAATCATGAAACTTACGGTTTCTGTTGATTCAAAGAATCTTTCATAGCTTGATATTTTCTATTGGCTGAGTAATTGCCCATCCCAAGCTTGACAAGTATCTTTGTTCTCACTAAGCTAGTGAAATCCATAAACTATCTTGGCTGTAACTGGGATACAAAATATTTCTGATGTTTTCAGTTTATTACAATTCTAACAAAGGATGGTAATGCTACTTTTTCACGGAGAGAGAGAGAGAGAGAGAGAGAGAGAGAGAGAGAGAGAGAGAGAGAGAGAGAGAGACTTCAAATTATGTTTTATCAGCCGTTTAAGCAACTGGAATTTTACATTTTCAAATGGGGAAGCATCGATGACTTGCCAGAAAAGTGAGACTAAAACCTATCACGTTCTCTGTCCAATCTAATAAAAAATATTAAGGCAGTTACTGAAAAAGTATTCTGTCATGACTGCGTTACTGAATTTTCCTAATTAGCGTAGTCTACAAACCTTTTATATATCATTACAAAAACTAGATCAAGAATTTTGTAACTTAACACTTAGGGTGTGGATTTTTCTCAGCAATTCATTGCTGTACGAAAGATCACCCATTCTATAAATCTGAATTTAGGGTGTCCCTTATCTTAATAGTAGGTTGTCAGTAACGAAACTCTCCTAGTCCAAAAACTGACTTGAGACGTTAACATAGCCCCCATTTTATTTCCCGATGAGTTGAATGATCCATAACCTCTAGACGGATCTGTGTTGGATGAGATTCATACAATTATGATAGAAAATTTTTGAGTATCAGTAGGAAAACGTTTTTTTTTTAAATAGTTTGATGACGTTTTAAGCCAAGGTTTAAATAAGTCAGATATTTCTCTCTCCACTATTCTACACGTAAACACATCAGTCACGCTTTTCTCTCGTAGCAATAAACCGCGGAGATTATCATATCTCCTTTAAAGGTAGCAACTGACTCTCTCTCTCTCTCTCTCTCTCTCTCTCTCTCTCTCTCTCTCTCTCTCTCTCTCTCTCTCGCCTTCACGTCTAGAAACGGGGAATGCTGTAAATGTGCCTTGCTTGTTGTTAATATGGCTAAGTTTTTAATGCTTCATCTAGTTTCAAGAAGCGTATAATGATAAACACACACACACACACACACACACACACACACACACACACACACACATATATATATATATATATATATATATATATATATATATATATATATATATATAACACACATAAATAATATAGACAGAAAAATACATTTTCCGTGTGAGTTTTACTTAGTCATATGTATATGTATATATATGTGTGTGTGTGTGTGTGTTATGTATCAAAGTATACCGTTAATTTTACACAAGACATATATTCTTCCAAATGTTAAGCCAAAACTACCCAGATGTGATTGAATACATATAATTCCGAGTAACTTTCACTCGAATGAATTATACATGATAAATTCAATTACACGTACCCAGGATCGAACCTATCCCATTTACGACTGGTGCACGGAAATACTGGTTTGCCATCAAGAGAGATAAGAATCGATACATTTGGTCAAATATGTTACGACTAATCTTGCACATGTTTATTTTCATATTTTAAAATCAGAAAGACATATATGGTGACATATTTACTTAATAATGACCTACAATGTCTCCCGTGATTCAACTCGGAATGGCAGCCTCCCAGAGGATGTCGAGCGACTGGGACTTCAGAAGTTTTCGTTTTCTTCTTTCATTTTAATCATTTTTCTTATATATTTATCCATTTATTAATTCATTTTTCCTCTTTTTTTGATAAGTGAGGTCTCTTCTTTCTGTATTTCGTTTTACTTCCTCTTAATTCTTCCTAATGAACACCATACTCTTTGGAAGCCTGGATTTCAAGTCAGTGGCCCCATATGAATACGTTTCATCTACTGAATAATAATAATAATAATAATAAAAAATAATAATAATAATAATAATAATAATAATAATAATAATAATAATAATAATAATAATAATGATAATAATAATAATATAATAATGTGGATTAATCCGAGTGATGCTGCGCCCTTTCCGTAGGTCATTCGTATATGTATATGTGCGTGTGAATGCATAACCTAGCATAAACAATGTTAATTTCTATCACTATGCATTAGCCTTTTTGATGTTTCTTAGAAAACTAAAGACGGATCTAGTCAACTTCATATTTTGTGCTACATTTTCCTAACAGTACATCGACACATATATAGATACATACATGTATATTATATATATATATATATATATATATATATATATATATATATATATATATATATATATATATATATATATATATATATATATGTGTGTGTGTGTGTATGTATGTATATATATATAAATACATATATATATACATATTAATTTCCTTGACGTTCTGATGACTAGGGACATCACAAACTACAAGACCATATATATTATAAATACATTTTCTCAATAGCCTACATCTATTTCTTTTGGGGTAACGACATTTCAGTAAGCAACTTATTTTTTGTCCCTTTAGGCTATATAAAGATTTGGAGTTCTAAATATCTCAACGAGTACCTGTCATATCTCATACACAGTATATACCCCTTCCACGGTATTGAAAAGCGTTTTGTATAGCGAATCAGATCTTTCGTACTCCCAATAAAAGGCCAAGAGAAACATGCAACAATAAACCGAAGATATACCTGAAAAACAACAAAAAGATTAGCGAAACACTGGGACAGGACAATCACAGTCGTTTGCTCGCAGCTACCCTGATACCATCGGCAATTAGGTCATCACTGGCAGAAACTCGTTTCAGAGATAATTCGAGCACCAGCAATCGGTTGCATACGCGGATGAAAAGTCTCCCATTTCTAGACGTATAAGCAACTCTATGGTCCAAATACACGCGTCATGTTAAAGCCCAGATACCAATCTTTGTAGACAAACGACGCGAAACTTTCACCAAGGTCTTTCAAAACAGATAAAATTGACCATGTCATTTAGTCTTTGAAAACAAATAAAATTGACCATATCATTCTGGTTCCTATCTGAAAGATGAGCGTTATTTATCCTTTGGGGTTTAGCCACAATCTAACGGACTCTATATCTCTTAATTGCACGTCATTTCCAATCTCCCTGTAAAAATAGTTCCGTCTGTTACCAAAAGCCATTAGTGTTCGAAACTGGGTGGGGACGCTAACTGAAATATAATGATTCTTTGTTCCTCTTGTTTTATTTTTTACAGGCGTTATATATATATATATATATATATATATATATATATATATATATATATATATATATATATATATATATATATATATATATATATATATATATATATATATATATATATATATATATATATATATATATATATATATATGTGTGTGTGTGTGTGTGTGTGTGTGTGTGTGTGTGTGTGTGTGTATGTGTGTGTAAATAAGTTGCTCTGTGACCTTTTGACATATGTCAGTCTCTCTTAATTGCAACATTATTCGTTTGCATATTGCCTCTCAACTTTTTTCCTATTTCGTTTCATCGTCTAATGAAAACAGAAGCTCAGACCAGTATCTAAAAGGCTCGTGTAATCAAACTGAAATATGAAAACAGTGATGCATTTATCTTCCATCCCTAATTGAACAAGACTAATAGAACCACATACGGAAAATGTATAATGAATTAAAAGTTCCGGCGTTGTCCTCAAAGTTTTTTTTTTCCTTTTACTTGACTTTATACTAAATGATAAAACTTTCCTAATTTCGTCTCGCTGACTCACAATTTATGATTCGGCGGTGACATACATGAGGCAGAATTTTTCTGCGCCACGTGATTCATTCCGAAATTGCGGCCTGCTAATTATCCCTATTTGTACATGTAAAAATGTTGCATTTGAATTAAGTTTGAAGTCTAGTTTTACAGCGATCTCGGTGCAGGATGTCAAGGCAAATTCCCATAATTTATGAGGTGTCTGAATTTAACTATTTCTAAGGGCTTTATTATTTTTTTCGGGGGGCGACGGGAGACTTGCGCATTAAATTATTTTGTAGCTATTCGCTATGACCTGCATTTTTAATGTTTTAAACTTTTTGCTGGATGTTTCACATAATTAATGCCATTTAATCAGTGGAAGCCTGCGGACCATTATCATGACTTTTTGGCCCGTATTATAAAGACATAACTTATAAACACACACACACACACACATATAGGTATATATATATATATATATATATATATATATATATATATATAAATATATAATATATATATATATATATATATATATATATATATATATATATATATATATATATATATATATATATATATATATATATATATTAATATATAAATATATATATATATATATATATATATATATATATATATATATATATATATATATATATATATATACATATATATATATATATATATATATATATATATATATATATATATATACATATATATATATATATATATATATCTGTGTGTGAGGATGTGCATATGTGCGTGCGTTTGTGTCTTTAGCTTTTGATTAATTGAAAATCTCTAATTTATATAATCAAAGACAACAGTTTTAAACCCTCAGAAGGTATCTGCCATGAACTTTTCAACCGGACAGACAGACTGACAGATAAATGCCATTTTATAAGAACATATTCAGACGTGCAGGCAGCTAGAGAATAAACATGTAAGTGAAAACAACTTCCAAACACGCAAGATATTCGACCGGATAAAAAGGCAATCTTAGCTCCCGAAGCAAAAAAGATAACGCACGGTAAACGGCAAACAAAACAAAAGCTGTTGCGGAGATCTGTCTCCATCAAACTGTCTTTGAGGCAATTGCTTTGGCACCGCTCCCAGTGTCACTTATCATCCTAGTCTAGGGCAAAAGTACTCCCGCGCAGAGAAAGATGGATTCCAGAAAGAAACCTTTCATAAAAAATTACATACCGGGAAACTGTGAACGCCCAAAGTCAAGGATGTATACATAGACTAGTTATGTCAGTGTCAGTGTGTTTTATACATAAGTATTGCACTTTTATACAATGCTATTTATATTTTTAAACTATTCCGTTTGACTGGATTTTAGTACATTAAGATAAAAAATATTTATTTGGTGATATGTGTCTTCAAGGTCGCAATTGTATGATTTCATTATGCACATGCGCATGTGTACAAACAGTCACGCCTATATCAAGTTTTATATGTATTTATATTATATATATATATATATATTATATATATATATATATATATATATATATATATAATATATATATATGTAATATATATATATATATATATATATATATATATATATATATATATATTATATAAATTATATATATTTAGGTGTTAACCATGACCATGACTCGGCATCCTCACTCTACTGTATTTTGGATAAGCTTATGAATGCAAACCTATAGTGGCACTGTGCTGCAAATGCTAATTCAGAGATCCTGTTTTCCTGGATTATCTGGTGAGTTTGAATCCTTCCTAGGCTAAAAGCCTTCTTTTATTTCCATTTCGAAATGGGCTGCCAGAGATAAAAACATTAAGAAAATGGCAAAGAGGAGAAGATGAGACGCTATGTGGGTAATGTATATATATATATATATATATATATATATATATATATATATATATATATATATATATATATATATATACGAGGGTTTGAGGTGTGTGTCTGTGTCTGTGTGTATTATATGTGATTGTGTGCTTTAAAGAAAATGATCTATATTTTGGGGACTCATGGATATCATATACATAATCAGTATCTAGAAAATTATCTGGAGCGTACAGGGAAATTAAACATTCTGTTTTATAAAAAAAGAGAGGGTCTCTCGTCCGGGCAATTCGAAAGGATTATCATTTAATAGTTTAATTAAAATATCAGCGTCAGTCGATAAAAAGAAATATATAATTTTAGCCTGATATCCTCACACAAGATTCTTATTTAAAACTTTAAGCATCATAAGATGCATGTAAGGAATCATTTCACTCGGAAACGAAAAGTAAATCATTTCGATTTCCCAAGACTAAAAACATAAAAATGTGCAAACCAGAATCTCTGCTCTGTGGCGAGGATTTTCTTCTGTTCTCTCGAGTATTATTTCTTGCGAGAGCTCTTGTGAAAATGCGTCACTAAACACCTTTGAAGACTTTTTGTTGCCGACTTCCCAAGCAGATCTTAGGGACGCGACAATCCTCTTAGGTACGAGGTACGCTCAGAATCCCAGACATTCTAAATATGAATGTACATGTGGGTGTGTGTCTGTGTGTGTGTCTGTGTGTATGTAGTCTGTTACTCGACACCTCCGCTTTCGACTCCTTTCTCCCTTTATCTTAATCCCTCTCGCGTATGTGGCCTCTGATGAGGTTTAACGCCTCTGCGGACCTCTGCTTCAACCTCAGCTAAGGAAGTAATGAAATTGCTCCGGTCTATGGGGATGATCAAAGGGCTGTTTCCGTGTTGCAAAGTTGCCTCAGACATTTTGATGTTCGAGGGAAGTCTCTTTCTACTGACGGCCAGAAAAGACTACTCTCGATTATTTTATTATTTTTCTAAGAAAGGATCATTTTCGTCTTCCTTTTACACGTTTTGATGGAATCAGTTTCTAGTGATGGCTATGATATTTTTTTTCAAGGCCATTTGCTTAAGTATGGCCAATTTGAATACTTTCGTTAGTTTTTCCTTCTCATCGTTATCGTTTCTTGGGAATTTACGATTTTTATTCATCTTAAATACAATTTTCATCAAATGCTTTGAATTTCAATTATAAACTAAACGTAATTTTTTTTTTAAATTAAAATTTACAATTTCGGATATTTGTTACGGAGGGTTTCGGTCATTAACTATTGCTATGATTCATAACATGCACACGTCCGTATGGAATAAAGCCAGTGGGACTATTAATTTGCAAATGTTAGTTATGTAAAATAACTAACAGAAAACTGCGGCAAATTATGTTTTCTATTCACAGTAGCCTGTGCTTCTATTTTTCTTACTATCTGTCTATTCCACTCAGTGAGTGTATGCAATAAATCTCCAAGAGAGGTTATGAGTGATATACATATGGAAAGAGTCAGGACATATATACTATTGAAGATCTCATAAACAAGGCAAAATGATTACACATTTTAATGAATGAGCTAAGTCATCGCACATTTATCTAATGCCTTAATAAGATATACATTTTCTGCCGCACTCTTTTCATATCTCTAAAAGCACTACGTCCGTTGAATGTAGTTGCAACTTGTTCCAAATATCGTAGTTTCGGTAGTGATCCGAAGAACTTTTCCTTCTAGTTGAAGCTGGCCTTAGGCCATAGCGGGGTTATGCTCCCAGGCAGCCGGTTTGTGCGTTCGTTTTAGAGTGAGCCAGCCTTGTGCTGGCATGGACTCTTGCTCTAGGGCATCCCGTACTTTGGCAGCCCACAACGAAAAATACATTTCCAACCAGTGACACCGAGGCCGTTGGTTGGTGGTGTTCGATTTAGATTATACTAGTCAGCTACCACAACGCCTTGTAAAAAGGCAGCCCATAATTGTGGCAATGTGCTTCATAAGGGATTAAGATATCTTGTAGAGGGTTCAGAATTAGCACGAACGAACCGACACCTGAGGCAACATGATGGACTGGTAAGATGAGCTGTACAATGCTAACGGAAAGGCTAAACCACAATTCAGATCTAGAGAGGCAGAGTCGCTAGACTCTTACCTTTAACAGCCCTTGTGCGAAGACTTGCGTGGTAGGAAGTCAGAACTACCACAAATGCTCTATCTGTAACATTTCTCTCCTGGGAACTTTCGCCATGTTGAACTACGATATGGGTAGAGCCTAAACTGTCAGGAACATTTTGAGTGCAAGGGAAAGAATGCAGACATGCTAGTTTGAGGAACTTATGAGCAACATTGAGCATGTCAGGAGAAAAAATTATAATAATGTGTGTCTGTGTGTGCCTGTGTATGCACGTGTGTTGGTTAAGGGGGAGGGGGGTGTTGTGTGGGGGCAGAAATGAGAAATTCAGTGAAAAATTTCGTTTTTATTTTTTTTTTTTGAGAGGCTGAATAGCTGCATGTCTGGATGCGTTAGTCGATCAACAGCAAAGGTAGATGACACATAAAGGGATGGTATTGTTGGTTGATATGGTATTCCTGAATTAATTGAGAACGGGGAGTACCCTAAGGGAATGTGTTTGGAAAGGACCCTAAACACTTGAAATGCATGGTTTTCAAAGTAGGGCAATCATTAGCGTAATTTAGGACGAAAATCTGGCGAGGAAATCTGTTTGCTTATGTGCTACTACAGATCTGATCTAAGGACAAGCTGATGTACGTGATGGTGGCAGGCGGAGTGGCAGGACATATTTCTCATCATTCAAGACATAGAAGTGGAAAAATTGCGGACAAATTCCGGATAGAATCACAGCATCAGAGAGTACAGGGAATATTGTGGTTATAGGGGTATAAGGGATGGGTATAAGAGAGTAAATGGATGGTTGATGAAATGTGACGTATAGTAAATGAAAATCATATATTATTTGAGGTACAGGTTTTGGAAGACAAATGAAGGTAATGCACAGGAGTACAGTAAGATAGTAAGATAGGCAAGAGGGAACTGAGAGAAAGAAAGAAAGAAAATTAAAGAGTGATATTCTTAGAAAGTACTCTAAGAAGAATAAAAGGTTGTTCTACACGGAATTAAATGCAGAGAGAAAGGTAATATAGTAAATAGATCCCCGAATAAAAGATGAAGATATAATAATGGATTGGTTCATTTAACAATTTGTTGAACTGCTGGATGGGAAAGATGGGAAACTGACAGAGGTTAATGACGCAAAAGTAGAAAGGGGTAGAGTAATTTTAAGAATACTCATGGATGGGAATGTTGATAGCTTCTCGAGAAGAGGTTTTGAGACTGAAGAACAGGAAGACACCAAGAGTTAATAAAGGAATTGCGAGTTAGAAGTTGAGGTGCATTTGTGAAAATCTGGCTGAGGTAATGGATGTAAGGTACGTAGGGATATATGAAAAGTTCCAAAATGACAGAGGGGACTCTAATAATTATAGGGGCATAGGATTAATCAGTATGCCAAGAAATATTTATCGCAAGATTTTTATTGAGAAAATGAAACAGGTAGTAGATGCATTGAACAGCTAAGGAACGTGTGCGTAAAGCAAGCATTTCGTTTGAAACAATTATGTGAGAACTTTGAAAGTTATGAGAAAAAGTTGTATGCAGGAAATGTGGAACTAAAAATAATTAACGATAGAATTGTGAGCGAAGCTCTCGTAAAGCTTAATTAGCCTATTTTTCTGGTGCCAATATACTTCGAAGTATTGGACAGTGTGTCTTGCTGTTGGAGTTTCTTAGACTTTTCATTATTCATACATGTGCTATTCATACCATTATAATTATTGCGTGAATAGATGCACCTTACAGGTGTTATTAATGGTTAATTTCTAAACATCCTTGGTATTCTTCAATTTAACCATTGTGAAAATAGGTAACTTAAAGTAACAATGGAGATAGTAAGGCAACTATAAATAGAGGCACAGAAACCTCCATTCACGTAAGCAGATAACAATTTAATAATAGGATTTTGGTTGCCCTCAGCTACCCAATATCTCGTTGAATATCTCATTTTACAACTAAACTCAAACCCACGTAAGAACTTTAGATTCCAGGTGTTATAGCCGAAGAAATAATTATTTCAAAACGTGAAAGCAAAATGTCACGGTAGTTTTCTGACGATAGAAATTTCATAAAAAAAAGAGCGTTTTATCTCTGACTGTCAAAACAAAGTCACTGTTTCCGGCTTTTCGTTGATTCGAGCTTTAATAATACTATCAGTATCATTTGTATGTTTTAGTTTTCTGTAAAAGAAAACTGTTGAGATGGCTATTTGTCTGTCCGTCCCCACTTTTTCTGTCCGCCCTCAGATCTTGAAAACTACTGAGGCTAGAGGGCTGCAAATTGGTTGGTTGATCATCCTCCCTCCAATCATCAAACGTACTAAATTGCAGCCCTCTGGCTTGAGTAGTTTTTATTTTATTTAAGGTTAAAGTTGGACATGATCGTGCGTCTGGTACCGCTATAGGTGGCAACAACGCAGCCCACCACCGAGCAGTGACTGAAAGTTTCATGGACCGCGGCTGAGAGTTTCATAGGCCGTGGCTGGGAGTTTCTACAGCATTATACGCTGTACAGAAAACTCGATTGCGCCGAAGAAACTTCGGGGCATTTTGTACTTGTATCTGTTATGAATACAGTTCAGAATACAGTTCAACATCAAACTATTCCTTCTAAGCAGCTGGCCGCTCCGTTTGAGCAATTCCTGTCAAATTGGTTATTATACCTTGTATTCCTCATTTCTTCAATTACATTATTTTGAAAGTTCTTAATGAATATGATTACTTACAGTTAATAAGATTATAAATGATAATACGTACATGTGCAGTTATGACTGTGTGAGCCTGGGAGTGTGCGTGTACACGCACATCGGTCTGCAGTTCAATCCCCTCTTTTAATTATAAGTTAACTCATTAGTTATTTTTGAACGGAAAAGTTTTCCTACTATTTCTTTTCGCTCAGAAATTCATCGAGACCTCTAGAAAATATCAGATCATCCTAAAGTCATTCCATGCTACACTGAATATGAATGAATGAAATAATCACTTAACTAAAATGTCAGTGAGCAAGTTTGTGCGTACTTGAATTATAGGCAGTTTGTCTTATCGTGTCTTTAATCTGCGCAATGTAACGCAATTATAGTCTCATTTACGGCGTACAGTTTCTCTACAAAGTATTATTTTCCATTATACACTTCCAAAACAGGACTGGCGTGAAACGTCAAAATAAGAATTCTTTTGGCACAGCATATCTTGATTTCCGACCACCAGTTTATAAGAGCTACCACTATCCTAAATAAGAAATAGCGCCAGAATAAAGAATGTCTTCATCATTTGATAAGTTTTTGCATCTTTCATATCTAACAAATAACTTTTCAAGGATAAATAATGTGTTAACAAATGTAGGTTACAAATGTTAGTTCATATTTACCATGAGACGTTAAGCAATCATAGATATCATGAAGCGATATTGACCAAGAGATTAAGCAAACAGATAGAGATGGATTAAAATTAATTAAAAGTTACTACATTCTTTCAGTATGTCCACCATGCAATCTTCTCTTCCTAACAGGAACTACACATCTAAAGACTACCGAGATTAAGGAAATATTTGCACAGATGACAGTAGGGAAACACCTAGTCGTCGAAAAAGTAAGGACAGGAAAATTAAAGTGCGTGATGAGAAAAGTTAAATAAATATAAAAACTGGGGCTTCTTGTTAGAAACACAAATAAAGAGATTAACTCCTTACGGCGCTGTTGAAGACTTTTGTCTCAATTTTCTAATGAAAGGCTTCACGCCAGAAACATTTATTGTATGGTCCACATTTTTCATGGTTTTAAGATTTAAGTGGAAACAAAATTATTCTATGATCGATCTTTTTCATGGTTTGACAGTTTGAGTAGAAAAACATTTATTGCCGGATCGATATTTTTCGTGATTTAACATTTGATTAGAATAATATTTATTGTATGATCGACCTTTTTCATGAATTTGCAGTTTGAGCAGAAAAAACATTTATTGTGTGGTCGATCTTTTTTATAATTTAATAGTTTAAGTACAAAAACATCTTTTTCATGATTTAACAGTTTGAGTAGGAAAATGGCATGGTCGATCTTTTTTCACGTTTTAACAGTTTGAGTGGAAAAATGGTATGGTCGATCTTTTCTATGATTTAACAGCTTGGGTAGCAAAACGTCATGGTCGATCTTTTCTATGATTTAACAGCTTGAGGAGCAAAACGGTATGGTCGATCTTTCTCATGATTTAGCAGTTTGAGTAGGAAAATGGTATGGTCGATCTTTTTCACGATTTAATAGTTTGAGTAGGAAAATGGTATGGTCGATCTTTCTCATGATTTAATAGTTTGAGTAAGAAAATGGTACCGATCTTTTTCATGAGTTAATAGTTTGAGTAGGAAATGGTATGGTCGATCTTTTTCATGATTTAACAGTTTATGCAGAATACAATTCTTTTTTTTTTTTTTAAGCCCAAAAGCTAATCATTGTATAACACAGAACGGCTTTAATACCACCACATCCTTATAAGCAAACATCTATTAATAAATAACTGTTAATAAGCAAATTACAGCTGCTAAATGGCTACATCCCTTCTCTTCATAATGAGGGACAAGCGACAAAACCGTTAAGAACAAAACAAGAGATAAGGACTGAAAGAGATAGGGCACAGTGCACAGATTTTTAAACAAAAGATAAGTTCAACCACCAGGACGCACCGACCATCGCAACGACTTCGCTGGTATTTATATGTAAATCGGTAAAGTGGACCAGAAGCGATAAGAATTCGGCTGGTTTGAGTTAAACAACGAGGTCTATACGAATAAACTTGAAAGAACTGGGGTGGGAGATTCAAATGGTTTCGTTACATACCCATGCTATTTCCTTTCATGAATAGTTTCATGTATGTATATATACTCGTACTTATATACATATGTATGAGTTCTTATCACTTATCCGCGAGTGACTTTTCTCCTTCATACTCACAAATATTAAACCACAAATATCGTTTAATATCCAGTTCACGCTACCTCAGTAATATTGACCCCTTGTGATGGCTCAGTGGACAAAGTCACTGTCTATCGTTGTTTCTAAACCAGGCAGCGGTTCGAATCCTGCCGGTGACGAAGTACGCATCAGTTATAATTCCCCTAAGGTGTAAGTTGTTCCTGAGGTATACTGAACTAGATAATGAACGATATTGTGGCTTAATATTTGTACATACGTAAGTTGCAAGGTATGTTACAAAATGGTACTTATCACCTATTATATCGGGTATTTTGACATAGGAGAAGTATTCAAATTTGTTGCTTATAAAATAGGAAAACTCAGTTCATAAATGTCTACACATGAGATGTTATCGTTATTCTCGGCCAATTTCCTTTACAGTTTACTCATCCAGTTTATTATTCAGGCAAATAATTATCTTTTGAAGACTTTAATATGTTAACCTATACACTGTGTGTGTGTGTGTGTGAGAGAGAGAGAGAGAGAGAGAGAGAGAGAGAGAGAGAAGAGAGAGAAAGGGTTAAAGGATTACCTGTGAGTCCCTGCTTTTGAACTGTGATAAGATGGTATACATTCTCGCACATAGTAATGATCTTTTCTTTCTCACTCCTTCATTTTTCCATTTATCCAGCCACGAACCATGCCATTCAAGTAACAACCAGGTGCCTAGGTCACTGCTAATGTCATCGGGGGCGTCATTTATCATTATGAAAACGTCATGCCCATGCCGTTCCTTTCCTCTCCCGGTCCAGGGATCGATCGCTGGTTCTCCGGTTGAGATCTGCTGGAGTTGTCAGTGTGACACAAGGACTGAGAGAGAGAGAGAGAGAGAGAGAGAGAGAGGCAAGGGAAAGTGGGGAGGATGAGAGAGAAATCACATCAACTGGAATTGCAAAGAGCAGCTGCTGTTCGAAAGCGTTTGCATAAAGTCGACGTAGCAACTGCTGGAGGCTCTTTGAATAATCCTCTTCTGACCCCACCCCCTCCCACCACCTCTCCTTCACCCCCACCAAAGCCAGCATCCTCTCCTCCTCCTCCACCACCACCACCATCACAGCACACACTCCAACACCCTTTCACCCACCAACACCAAAAGAATTATAGCGAGAAACTTACTGACTTCCAACATTTCTGTTCAAAGTTTGCTTTTCCATGAAGATGGATTCTACCGATGAACAGATCTGACATCTATCATGGGCGTTCAGAAAAATACACCTCACCAAATGAGGAGAATAACTGAGGATTTTTGGAGTACAGATTTCATCAGTGCTGCCCATATTTTATCAACTGCAATAGAATACAGAATTGTGTAGATACGCGCACGACAAATTTACGTAACAAATAATGAAAGACGTGCTCTTCATACTACTTGGGCATTGTCCATAGCCACAACCATAGCCCCCACAACTATTGTCAAGTTTCTTTCACTCTGTACTAAGGCTATGAATCTGCCAGTTAGTAGCTGACGCCCGAAATCCAAAAATGAATCTGAGGTAAGGAGAGCTGAAAGGTAAGAAATAAAATAAACTGTGACAAAATTGTACTAAAAGGCTCGAGTGGGTGTAAAGATGACTTAAAGTAATGACGTGGTTTAGTCAGATGAAGAGAACGGAAACAGATGAATGTTGTGGTGACTGAACTGTCCAAGAATCTTGAGAGAAAGGAGAAGGACGCCTTGGAAATGTGAGTTAGGAGGAGAAGAAGAGAGGTTTTTTCAGGAAGAAAGGAAGGACAGACAAGGTGGAAGTGGGAACAACGGCTGTTGCTGATTTTTCTGTGGGAATATACGAGCGACTAATGCTGTGGAGGGGTTCTTTACCCACCCCTTTTATCTTAAATACATATTATTAACATACACACACACACACACACATATATATATATATATATATATATATATATATATATATATATATATATATATATATATATATATATATATTATTAAAGGACTTTATTCAAACTGGTTGTAGTATCTAATGGAGTATTCATTCACAAAAAGTTACAAGCTTTCTCGGACAAACAGTCCACATTATCAAGTATCCGGATGCGATAATGGACTGTTTGCCCAAGAAAGCTTGTAACTTTTGAATAACATCTCCGGTAGATACCATCCAGTTTGAATGAGGTCCTTTAG